>NC_089510.1:76419764-76723560 GCF_036850995.1 Saccopteryx leptura | reverse complement strand
AAAAACAAAGAAACGAAACCAATTCTTGTATGTTTGGGATTATGCAAAAAACTTAAAATAGAAATGGAGTTTGAATAATAGGTAGTTCTAAGCAATATAACATCAGATATTGTGTGTTCTGATTAACTACACTAGGTCTTTCGTGCTTTGGTAAAGGACAATGCTTTCAAAGAATTTTAGGAACACTAATCCTGACAGTTGTAATGCCTAATCTTTATTCAATGTTGTTTCTGGATCAAAGTTTCTTCGTAAAATAATCAAACACTTTACTCTGTCTATTCATCAGATTTCTGTGATGACAACATAAAATAGCTTTCCTGAAATACAAAGAAAATTATTTATTCATATTTATTTCTCATCACAAACAATGTTAATTGTCAGCCTGAGAGATAAGTCCAAGAGGGGTTTACTTATAATTCTAAAGACAGCTACTGTTTTTCAGCCTCTGCTATGTGGCAAGACCTATGTTAGCTGTTTTCCATAAACAGTATTAATTCTCATGTCGTCCCTGTGGTTTAGCTATTACTTATTTTCCTCAATGATGAATGAAGGAATTGAATACCAGAGCGATTAGATACTTGCCTAATGTTAAATGACTAGAAAGTGTCAGAGGCAAGGTGTGAACCCAAGTCTAAATTTAAAGTCCAGGCTTTATCCCATGATGACAAGTAGCCTCAACAGATCGCAAGCTAAATAGTTAGCTTTATTTACTATTCAGCAGGTAGCCTGTCCTCATAGGTCTCTGTCTTTCAGAAGTCTCCAGATTCAGTTGAAATTAATTGTTTTGTATACTCCTAGCCTTTATACTGAGAAGATTAAAACTAATGAGAGATAAAGGCATAGATAATTAAGTTATTTTAATTGATAATGAAATTTTAAGACTGAATTTTGAAAATCTGTATTCCATATATCATAACATCATGTTGTACATCTTAAATATATGCAACATTTATTTGTCAGTATAATAAATAAAAATTCTTTAAAATCTGTGTTTTGCATGTTAGAGAATCAATTACATGTAAGGATATTAAAAAATTGAAAGGAAAGAAAGGGAAAAGCTATACCTACAAACACTATATATCCCAAAGAAAGTTCACATTGATATGTGGAGGACACCTTAAACAAGAAATTTTCATAGATGTAAAGAGGAACATTCATAATTCTAAAAGGTCAATGAGAAAAATGTCAACATCTTAAATATGTGTATACTCAATAGCGATGCCTCAAAATGTGAGATAATAATAATTAATAAAAGAGTTTGAAAAAACAATCAATAATTGACAAAAAAAATCACTAAATATTTGAAATTTAAGAAATGTACTTCTAAAAAACAAGTTAAAGAAAAAAGACATATATAAAATCAAAATAATTTTAATTAAATGAAAGTAAAAATTACACATTAAATTTTAATTTTCTTTTTCTTCTTGAAATAGATACTTAGACTAATGACCTTTAGCCTTCTTGGAATTCTTTGAGACTTGCTTTAGGTAGGGTTAGTTTGGGTAACAATTCCATGTTCTCAGAAAGTTAAAAAGAAACATAATAAATTATATCCAGAGAAATAAGCAAGAAATAAGGACAAAAGCAGAAGTTTCTAAAAGGGAAAACAAAAGCATACTGAATAAATTCAATAAAGTAAAAATCATTTCTTTAAAACAAATCTAGAGAAAAATGGCAATGGCATAGGGGGACATCCAACTTTCACCTCCCAGGACCAAATTGGATTAGTACTTAATTTAAGAACAATCATCTTGAAAAACCAACTTTGGATTAAGTAAGAGGACTCTACAACCAAGGATCACCTAAGAAACCACACCAAGACTGGTAGGAAGGGTGGAGACCTGGAAAGAGCTGTCCTGCTCCCAGGAGTGAGCAGTGGCTGAGGGTCTGGAGGGACTCTCAAGGCGGGGTGGGTTGCCCTGAGAGGTGTGGGTCCACAGCTGCAAGCTCAGAGCCTCAGCCTAGAGCCCCAGAACCTAGAAGAGGAGCCCAGACAGCATTCAACTGTGAAAAGAACTGTTTCTGTCCACAAGAAAGAGACACAACTCTCAGACACAGACTCCATTTTAAAGGGCCTGCACAGAAAACTATGTTTATAGCAACTTAATTGGGGCTCTGGGGGGGAGAGCTGAGAGGACTGGAGTTGCAGGAGGAGAGTGTAAAGTTGGAGGCCCAGGGAGAAACACTGTGGGGGATGTCCACCAGAACTCCTGTGCTGAATCATTCTCCAGTACTGCATTCTCCATCTTTCTTGGGCTGAGCATCTTCTTTGTGCAACATCAGCCTGGGGAAAAACAGCTACTTCACTCTCAGGAATCTCTCCTTCCCTAAGCATGGTGAGGGGTTGTCCTGAGAGACTGGGAAGCAGGAGGTGCTTCAGTGACTCAGTTTTCCAGTGTTGAGACCAGATCTCCCCTTCACACTCTCCCAAGTCTATGATTGGTCCTTCCACCTCATAAGACACTCAGCCAAAACTGCCCAGAGATGGGCAAACCACATCTGGGTCTCAGAGGCCACACCCACTCAAACCCTAGGGCCACACCCTACTCAGGGCTGTGAAAAAAGTCTGGACAGACTGACACCTGGGGCCAAGGGCGGAACCACACCTACCACCTTTTCTAATCACTGAATTGCTGCAGGCTCTAGACTCTAGCAGAAGTTTTCTTTAGAGGCTGAGCCCAAGAAGCAGCCAGCAGACAGGCTTCAGGAGGCAAGACTCAGGGAAACTTGGCTGATTAAGCAGATTTTCCCCCAGGAATATAGTGGGTAAAAGCCAGCCTAGGAGTGCAGCTGGGTATTTCCATGTACACCTGTGCCCAGCAGAGGCAGCCATAAACATCGAATTGCTTGTGGCTCCAAGGAGGTTGCTGAGGGCCAGTCACGGGCAGTGTCTCCCACTGGTCTGCAATGGGTTTCTGCTTGGGAGGCCCAGGGCTGGCACATTCAGGAGCCAGTTGCAGAAAGCATTGGTTTATGACCTAACAACCCTTGCTAGAGTGGTATCCTAAATAAAAGCTCCCCACACCAGGCCCAGCTGAAGTGAGTTCCATTCTCTGTGATCAGCACTGGCATAGCAGTGGAGATTCACAGTCGTCATCTGGCCTGGGATCTGGATATTTTGTCCTGCTAAGATAGTTTCCATATGGGAAGGGAGAGAGGCTTAGAGCATGGACATTTAAAGTGTGGGTCCCTGTGAATCTATTGCTGGATCTGGTCAAGGGGCTTAGCCACCTTCAGCAGGGGCACAGTCAGCCCCAGGAGACAACTCTCTTAGTCTCCTTCTCTGAGATTGGTCTCTCAGCAGCTAAAAGAAATTATGCAGAGGGGACTATCAGCCACACTCAGTCTGAAACTGCTGCTTACCTTGTTGGGGAGAAAAAAAATTGAGTATCCTACAGTGGCTGAGGTGTTAGGCTCTGTAATAGGGGTCACATTCCCTATACTGAGCTCCTGACCAAGAGACTCCTGAAGTAGGGGGTCCCACAAACATTGTATTCACAACCTCACTTGCCCTAACCCACTAAGCATGCAACATATAGAAGGGTTGGTTGGGTGAAGCCAATCTGAGCCCACACTATAGTCTTAATATAGAAGACTCTGTGGGAAGAACAGGGAGCTACAAGAAAAAGAGGAGCAGATGAAAAGTGGAGACAAATTTTACAGAGCTTGGGACTTTTACAGAGCTGTTGTCATCTCTAAGCAGGAGGAAGCTGACCCTTATACAAACTTTGGCCCCACTCACAGTACCCAGTCACAGAAAATGAGGACACAAACAGCAGAAAGTGCAGTAGCTGCAGACTAGTAGACCACAGTATGTTACAAACAACAGCTGATGCCAAACCAAGAAGAACTAGAGCCAACACTACTGGTAGTGGATGGCACACAATGCCAACCTTAGACTCAACTACTTATACATGCAGCACACCCAAAGGTGGAGTCTAGCAGATACCAGACACTGTGGAGAATAAATATGTACAACAGGCAGACATTGAACACTGTGTAATACACATAATTAAGGTTGACCTTTACAGCCAGCCAGCCTGAAGGGACAACCGTACACATGAAAGGACTAACTGCATCTAATAATCACATACAAAAAGAGGGAAAATAGTACTCTCAGGAAGCATTTTAGAACAAGTAGCCTAGGACAGTACCACCAAGCCCATCTTTTTCATAAAGACCACACAAAAATTTCAAAGTGAGATACCTAATACACAGACAAAATGGGCAGACTCAGAAATGCAACCCAAAGGAATCAACAAGAGAAATCCCCAGAAAAAAGAACTGAATGAGATGAAAGTAATCAAAATACAAGATGCAGAGTTTAAAACAATGATTTTTAGGATGCTCGAGGATTTTAGAGTAAAAATGGATGGACATAATGAGTACCTAGATAAAGAGATAGCAAGCATCAAAAAGGACATTGAAATCTTAAGAAAGAACCTGTCAGAAATGACAAATACAATATCAAAAATTCTACGAAAATTTTAAGAGAACTCTGTGACAACAGGGAGAGAAACAATATTTGCATCATAGGGGTTCCTGAAAGAGAAGAGAATGAACTAGGAATAAAGAAACTGTTGGAAATCATAGCTGCAAATTTTCCTAAATTGATGAAGGAACAAGTCACACAAGTTCAAGAAGCACAGAGAGTTCCATTAAAGAGGAACCCAAGGAGGCCTACAGTAAGACACATCATAATTAAAGTGTCAGAGTTAAGAGACAAAGATTACTACAGTGTGTCTGTAAAGTCATGGTGCACTTTTGACCGGTCACAGGAAAGCAACAAAAGATGATAGAAATGTGAAATCTGCACCAAAAAAAAAGGAAAACTCTCCCAATTTCATACCTATCGAATGCAGTTTTATGTGAGCTCATGCACAGATTTTTTAGGGCTCCTTAGGTAGCTATCCTGTATAGCCTCTACAGACTCGTCACTGACTGATGGCCTACCAAAATGGGGATTCTTCACCAAACTGCTGGTTTCCTTTAACTGCTTATCCCACCGAGTAATGTTATTCCTATGTGGTGGCACTTTGTTATAAATGCGCCAATATTCACATTGCACTTTGGTCATGGATTCGAATTTAGTGAGCCACAGAACACATTGAACTTTCCTCTGTACCATCCACATCTTGACTGGCATGGCCATGGGCTGCTCCGCTGTATACACAGTGTTATGTCATCATCTGCACATGCGCACATGCTGCCTCACCATCCTACTGAAACTGGGAGGGTTTTCCTTTTATTTGGTACAGATTTCACTTTTCTATCATCTTTTGTTGGTTTTCTGTGACCGGTCAAAAGTGCACCATGACTTTATGGACACGCTGTAAAAGCTGCAAGAAAAAAGCAGTTAATTACCCACAGAGGAGCCCCCATAAGGATGATATCCGTCTTCTCAACAAAAACACTTGAGGCCAGAAGGCATTGGCAAGAAATATTCAAAGTTTTGCAAAGCAAGAACCTACAGTCAAGACTTCTTTATCCAGCATTACTATTGTTTAAAATTGAAGGAGAAATGAAAAGCTTCCCAGACAAAAACAAAAAACAAACAAATCACAAACTCAAGGAATTTATTACAAGGAAACCAGTACTATAAGAAATGTAAAGAGACCTGCTGTAAAAAAATTTTTAAAAAGAGGATTATAGATTTAAAGAATAAAATGGCAATAAACAACTACATATCAGTAATAACCCTAAATGTAACCATAGAAAAACTAAAATAACATTCAAACACTTGAAGATTAAATAGAATATTATTAAATAATGAATGGTTCAACAATGAGATCAAGGAAGAAATAAAAAGTTTTCTTGAAACAAATGAAAATGAACACAAAACAACTCAAAATTAAATGCTCCAGTTAAAAGATATAGGGTAGCTGTGTGTATAAGAAACAGGACGCATTCATATGCTGTCTACAAGAGACCCACCTCAGAACAAAAGATACACATAGATTAAAAAAATGAAGTGATGGAAAAAAGTATTTTCCACAAATGGAAATGAAAATAAAAAACCTAGATAGCAGTACTTATAGCTTACAAAATAAACTTTAGAACAAAGTCTATAGTAAGAGATAAAGAAGATAATTACATAATAAAAATGGAGCAATCCAACTGGAGAATATAACCATTGTAAATATCTTTGTGCCTAATATAGGAGCACCTAAGTACATAAAGCAGATTTTGATGGACATAAAGGGAAAGATCAACAAAAATGTTATAATAATAAAGATTTTTAATACCCCACTAACATCAATGGATAGATCATCCAGACCAAAAATTAACAAAAGAACAGTGGCTTTAAATGACACACTAGATCAACTAGATTTAATAGATATCTTCAGAACCTTTCACCCCAATATACATTCTTTTCAAGTGCTTATGGTACATTCTCTAGGACAGACTTCATGTTATGACATAAAATGAGTCTAAAAAAATTTAAGAAGACTGAAATCATATCAAGCATTTTCTCTGATCACAATGGCATAAAACTAATAATCAACAATAGAAAAACTAAAAAATCATTCAAACACTTGAAGATTAAATAGAATATTATTAAATAATGAATGGTTTAACAATGAGATCAAGGAAGAAATAAAAAATTTTCTTGAAACAAATGAAAATGAACACAAAACAACTCAAAATTTATGGGATACAGAGAAAGCAGTCCTGAGGGGGAAGTTCATAACATTACAGGCATACCTTAAGAAGAAGAAAAAAAAAAAGCTGAAATAAACAACTTAACCCTGCATCTAAAAGAAATAGAAAAAGAGCAGCAAATAAAGCCCAGAAGAAGTAGAAGGAAGAAAATAAAAAAGACCAGAGTGCAAGTAAATGATATAGAGGCTAAAAAAAAAAAAAAAATACAGAAGATAAATAAAAGCAAAGAGCTGGTTTCTTGAAAAGGTAAACAAGAGTGATGAACCTTTAACAAGACTCATCAAGAGAAAAAGAGAGAATTCAATGAAATAAAATTAGAAATGAAAGTGGAGAAGTAACAACTGACACCACAGAAATACAAAGCATTGTAAAAAACAAAACAAAAACAAATGATGAAGATCTCTATACCAAAAAATTGAATAACCTAGGCAAAATGGATAAATTCCTAGATACAAATAATCTTTCAAAACTCAGTCTGGAAGAATCAGAAAATCTAAACAGACTGATTACAACAGATGAAATTGAAACAGTTATCAAAAAACACCCAGCAAACAAACTCTTGGACCAGATGGCTTCACAGGTGAATTTTACCAAATATTCAAAGAAGAACGTTACCTATCCTTCTCAAGCTATTTCAAAACATTCAAGAGGAGGAAGACTTCCAAGTTTCTTTTATGAGGAAGCATAATCCTAATTCCAAAACCAGGTAAAGACACCACAAAAAAAGAAAACTATAGCCCAATATCCCTGATGAATTTAGATGCTAAAATTCTCAACAAAATATTAGCAAACCTAATCCAACAATACATGAAAAAAATTATACAACATGATCAACTGGGATTTATTCGGAGGGGACAAGGCTGTTACAATATATACTAATCAATAAATGCGATTCATCACATAAATCAAAGGAATGATAAAAATCACATGGTAATATCAATAGATGCAAAAAATGCATTTGATAAAATTTAGCACACATTTATGATCAAAACTCTCTGCAAAGTGAGAATACAGGGAACATACCTCAACATAATAAAGGCCACCTATGAAAAACCCATGGCCAACATCATACTCAATTGGGCAAAAATTAGAAGCAATACCCTTAAGATCAGGAACAAGGCAGGGATGCCCCTTTTCACCACTCTTATTCAAATAGTGCTGGAAGTCCTAGCCACAGCAATCAGACAAGAAGAAGAAGTAAAAGAAATCCAAATTGGAAAAGAAGTAAAAAATATCATTATTGCTGATGATATGATACTGTACACAGAAAACCCTAACATCTCAGTAAAAAGACAACTAGACCTGATAAATGAATTCAGCAAAGTGGCAGGATATAAAATTAATATTCAGAAAACTAGCATTTTATACACCAATGTGGGTGGAGCACAGAGTGCATTCCTAGCAGCTGTGGCTGATGCAATGCTGTGAGAATACTCCAGCTCCCAGAACCCTCCAGGGCATACCCAGGAAGGGAGCTTGCCCATAATAAGGAAGTGACTCAGCACCAACCACGCAGCTCCTTGATCTTTTCAGCCATTGGCTATGAAGGACATGCTGTAACACCCTATAGGCTAAACCTGTGTATATAAGGTAGCTTACATCCTGAATAAAGAGGATCTGCATCACTGAACCTGGTCCCTGGAGTTGAGTCTTTGCGTCTTTGTTGCCCTCACCCCTGGCAGGACTTGTCCACAACTGGGTGAGGACAATGGAGACACAAAATTCTGACTCCAGGGACCAGATTCAGTGACATAGATCCGCTTTATTAAGGAAGCAAGCTAGCTTATATTCACAGGTTCAGCCTATAGGGTGTTATAGCATGTCCTTCACAGCCAATAACTAAAAAGATCAAGGAGCCGCCTGGTTAGCATTGAGTCATTACCTTATAGTGGGCGAGCTACCTTCCTGGGTATGCCAAAGAGGGTTCTGGGAGCTGGAGTATTCTCACAGCATTGCATCAGCCACAGCTGCTAGAAATGTGCTCTGCACTCCAACCATATATTCCCCTTCTCTTTTAATTAATACCAATTGGACTTGATGAATGACAGCTTGCTGTTATCTCTACGGGCAGAATAATGCCAGGGTGGGGAAAAGCTTCCCAGATGTGTGGATCCACCTGCGTCTGGTAGTCAGGGGTCACTATAGCACACATAAGCAAGAACAGAGCACCTGGGCTTGGAGGTCCATCAGGGGCAATTCTCTGGGCCCGCCCCCCAAAGCCTCCACATCCCCCCAGGTGATGGGGTGCACACGCCGGCTGTGAGGTCTTCTTCTGGAGTGCTGAGGACCTCTTCCACTCAGGCATAGTCAGTGTGCAGAAGGCCAGGGCTGTGGCTTTGGATGGGTGAAAACTGAACCATTCAGTTGGTGCCCAAGAAACCCTGTCAAGCAGGTTGGGGGTTCCTGGGATCCAAATTGGCTAAAAAACACAAGCATAGCCTCTCCTTTGCATTAGAAGAAGGTGTGATTCCCACCACTGTGCTGTGGCTGAGTTTTTCCAGCTTCATTTCAGAGAGAGGGGCAGGGGAGAGAGAGAGTGAGAGATAAGACAAACAGAAAGAAAAAAGACACATGGTGGCATATAAGCTGTCCCATGGGTCTGCAGCAGGAACACATGTTGGAGAAAATGGCATCTGAGAGGCTGAGGTGGGGCATTGAGCCCTGGCAGGGAATGCTGAAGTAGTGACTTCTGCTTTTTTCAGTGGCAGAGTTGATGGTGTAGTTAGCAATTCGGTTGGTTTTGTTTCTGCACAATTTTGTCAAACTCAGAGGCTAAACTACTTTCCTCCTCTGTGGAAGAGGGAGAATAGAGAGGTAGGGGCTCCCCAGAGAGAGAGGCAGCCTGCAATATCTTTGGCACTGGCGGAGAGTCCCCAGCAGGAGCATTGGTCAGGCAGGCATGTATCACTAGCAGGGCAGGAATGAGGTTAAGAGGGAAGGTTTGTCCCCCATGTACTTTGGCTGAATGGATTTGCCGGAAAGCTTGGGCCCAAGTATCTGGGTCCCAAAGAGGCGTGTCCCAGAGCCAAGGATTGAAACCTGAGAGGATCTCCCAGTAAGTACAAAGATCCTTTTCACTAACTTTAACTTGTCTACTCTGCAATAGGGCATGTAGGGCTCAAGCCTGTGGGGCTTGAGAGTGGGAGAGAAGGTTTCCCATTGCAGAGGGTCACTCACCCATCCCTTGGATGCCGGTTAGGTCCCTGCCACATGTTGGGCACCAGTTGTGGACAAGTCCTGCCGGGGGTGAGAATGACGGAAACGCAGAGACCCGACTCTGGAGACCAGGTTCAGTGATGCAGATCCACTTTATTCAGGAAGCAAGCTAGCTTATATACACAGGTTTAACCTATAGGGTGTTACAGCATGTCCTTCACAGCTAATGGCTAAAAGGATCAGGAAGCTGCCTGGTTAGCACTGAGTCATTTCTTTATAGCGGGCGAGCTTCCTTCCTAGGTATGCCCAGGAGGGTTCTGGGAGCTGGAGTATTCTCACAGTATTGCATCAGCCATAGCTGCTAGAAATGTGCTTTGCACTCCACCCACACACTAACAATAAACTGTATATAAGAGAAATTGAGGAAAAAAATCCCTTCATTATTGCAACAAAAAATAAAGTACTTAGGAGTAAATTTAACCAAGGAGATAAAGGACTTGTACTCAAAAAATTATCAAACACTGGTAATAGAAATCAAGGATGATACAAACAACTGGAAGCATATACTGTGTTTATGAATAGGAGGAATAAACATCACTAAAATGTCTATATTACCCAAAACAATCTATAAATTCAATGCAATTCCTATTAAAATACCAATGGCATACTTCAAAGATATAGAACAAATATTTCAAAAATTTATATGAGCCCTGGCTGGTTGGCTCAGTGCTAGAGTGCCAGCCTAGCATGCAGGAGTCCCAGGTTTTATTCCCGGCCAGGGTACACAGGAGAAGCGCCCATCTGCTTCTCCACAACCCTCCCCCTCTCCTTCCTCTCTGTCTCTCTTTCCTCCTCCCACAGCCTAGTATCCATTGGAGCAAAGTTGGCCCGGGTGCTGAGGATGGCTCTATGGCCTCTGCCTCAGGCACTAGAATGGCTCTGGTTGCAACAGAGTAATGCCCCAGATGGGCAGAGCATCGCCCCCTGTTGGGCGTGCCGGGTGGATCCCAGTCGGGCACATGCGGGAGTCTGTCTGACTGCCTCCCCGTTTCCAACTTCAGAAAAATACAAAAAAAAAAATTTATATGAAACTGAAAGAACACAAATTATCTCAGCAATCTTGAAAATGAAGAATAAAGTGGGAGGTATCACACTTCCTGATATCAAACCAGCTGGCTACTGGCATAAGAACAGGCATCCAGATCAATGGAACGGAACTGAGAACCCAGAAATAAACCCACACCTTTATGGTCAATTGATATTTGACAAAGTATGTAAGAGTATACAATAGGATAAAGACAGTCTCTTTCATAAATGCTGTTGGGAAAATTGGACGGGTACATGCAAAACATAAAACTAGGCCTCCAGCTTACACCATTCTCAAAAATAAACTCAAAATGGATAAAAGTAAGTTGTGAAACCATAAACAACTTGGAAGAAAACAGGCAGTAAACTCACCGATATCTCTTGTTATATTTTTGCCGATTTTTCTCCATGGGCAAGTAAAATAAAGGACAGAATGAACAAATTGGACTATATCAAACTGAAAAGGTTTTGCACAGCAAAAGACACTATGAACAAAATAAAAATGCAACCCATACAATGGGAGAACATATTCACCAATATGTCTCAGAAGGGGTTAATCACCAAAATTTATAGAGAGCTTCTAAAACTCAACACTAGAAAGTTAATAATCCAATTAAAATGGGTGAAAGAACTGAATAAACACTTGTCCAAAGAGGACATACAAATGGCCAATAGGCATGTGAAAAAATGTTCAATGTCACTAATCATCAGAGACAAGAAAATTAAAACCACAATGAGATACCACCTCAAACCTGTCAGATTGGTGTTCATTAAGAAAACAACACAAAATAAGTGCTGGCGAGGGTGTGGAGAAAAAGGAACCCTCCTGCACTGCTGGTGGGAATGTAGACTTCTGCAGCCATTGTGGAGAACTGTATGGGGTTTCCTCAAAAAATTAAAAAAATGGAACTGCCTTTTGACCCAGCTATTCCACTTTTAGGAATATATCCTAAAAATACCAAATCTGATTCAAAAGAAGTTATGCACCCCCATGTTTATCACAGTACTGTTTACAATAGACAAGATCTGAAAACAGCCCACGTGTCTGTCTGTGGATGAGTGGATTAAAAATAGTAGTACATATACACAATGGAATACTATGTGGCCGTGAAAAAGAAGGAAATCTCACCTTTTGCGACAGCATGGACAGATCTGGATATTATTATGCTAAGTGAAATAAGCCAGGCAGAGAAAGAAAAATACTATATGATCTCACATATATGTGGAATCTAATGAACAAAATGAACTGAGGAACAGAATAGAGGCAGAGGCAGGGTCACATGGACCAGAGGGACAATAGTCAGAGGGAAGGGTGTGAGGTGTTGGTATCAGAGAAGGTAAAGGGATTAGTGAAACTATATATACATAACATAGAGATATAGACAATAGGACAGCAAATCTTAGTGGGAAGGGGGAGGGATTTAAGGTGAGGGGGAAAAAGAGGTATAAAAAAGACACAGGGATAGGGGGTGATGAAGTTATATTCAGTGGGACATTTGAATCCAAGTAAGCACAATAAATTAAAAATTAATTACAATTAAAAAAAGAGAAATCTAATAAAGTCGTAAAATTAAGCCAGGACAGATCAGGAAAAAGATATTGTAAAACACAAAATGCATTAATATCACCATATAAAAAAAGTATATATATACACACACACACACACACAGGTCGTATAGATACTAAAAATATAATGTTATTATAAACAATTATAGAAAATTAGGACACTTTAAAATTTCTAGATTACACATCTCTCTCTGATAAACATGAACTAAAAATATTTTAGAATCTCTTAATGAAAGCCAGAGATCATATGGAATATATATGTATATAATGCATACAAAATATTTAATAACCGTGTATTTATAATGCATGTTATATATTATATCCATAAAATGTATCATTGGTAGTATATATGTGATATAGATGTTTATGGTTTCATATATATATACACATGCATATAATATTCATATACATATGATTCTATTATATAGTATATATAAATACATATTATATATGTCTACATATATACATATATATTTATATATAGTTTGTATATGTACATCACATGATATGATATAAATGGGATATATGTATGATATATATTATATCTACCTATATATAAAAAACACTGAGTTTATTCTAGAAATGGAAAATTGGTCTACTAATAAATAAATACATATATCTCTCTAAACACAATTTATATCTTTCTTTAAAGTTGATAAAATAATGTAGGAAAATCATGATCATCTGAATAGTTAGAGAAAATTTTTTGATGTAATTCAATACTCCCTCATCATATAATATCTTAGGAAAAGAATATAAATAATTATTCCTAATATTTGAGTGTACATAGTGATTTATGACAAAGGTGACTCTGATAGATATGAAGGTTACAATTTGTGTATTTTTATTAATAAATAATATTGGATCAATTGACTACCCACATAAAAATTATCTGTATCTCACACTGGATCCAAAAATAAATATGAGATGAATTGTTAATCTAAATATTAAAGCTGAAAAAATAAAATATTCAGTTGATGTCATAAAGAAATGATAGCTATCATAGAAGAATGATGACTATCACAGAAGAATGACATGGAAGGAAGTAGAGATTAATTGAATAGGACATAAAAGTAGTAATTATAAAATAATTTTTATAAACTAAAACACATTAAAATTAAAATATTTTTATTAACAACAAAATTTTAAAAATAGCCCTGGCCATTTGACTTGGTTGGTTAAAGCATTGTCCCAAAGCACAGAGATTGCTGGTTCAATCCCCGTCAAGGCACATCAGGAACAGATCAATGTTCTTGCCTCTCTGTCTGTCTCCCTTCTTCTCTCTTTGCTAAAGTCAGTTAAAAATAAATAAATAAATAGGTAAGTGACAGAGTTGAAGTTATTTGCATTATTTAAATAATAAAGCCCTGCTCAGAACATATAAGAGTTATACAATTAATAAAAAAATGTTAGCCAATAGAAATATAGACAATAGTATTTTCTCAGACATGTATTTTATAAATGAAGATATCCAAACGGTCAGTAAACACAGTGGTCCCCAAACTTTATTGGGCCACGGACCGATTTAATGTCAGAAAATATTTTCACGGACCAGCCTTTAGGGTTGGATGGATAAATGTATCAAGTGACTGAGACAGCGTCAAGAGTGAATCTTAGATGGATGTAACAGAGGGAATCTGGTCATTTTTTAAAAATAAAACATCATGCAGACTTAAATATAAATAAAATGAAAATAATGTAAGTTATTTATTCTTTTCCTGCGGACGGGTACCAAATGGCCCACGGACTGGTACCAGTCTGCAGCCCAGGGGTTGGGGACCACTGAAACATATAAAAAGTGCTCAGTATCATTAGTCATCAGGGAAATGCAAACCAAAGCTAAAAAAATACCACTACACACTCTAGCCATAACAAATTTTTATTTTAAAATAAAGTTAACAAAAAAAGTTATAATTGGCCCTGGCTGGTTGGCTCAGTGGTAGAGCATAGGCACAGTATGTGGAAGTCCTGGGTTTGATTCCTGGTCAGTGCACACAGGAGAAATGACCATCTGCTTCTTTACTCCTTCCTCCACCCCTCCATCTTTCTCTATATATATTCCCTTCCTGCAACAATGGCTCAAATGGTTTAAGCAAAGTTGGCCCTGGGTGCTGAGGCTGGTCCTTACACTCACCCCTCAGGAGCTAAAATAGTTTGGTTGCTGAGCAACAGAGCTGTGGCCCAGGGCATAGTATCACCTGGTAGGGGTTTGGTGGGTGGATCTTGGTTGGGGTGCATGCAGGAGTTTGTCTCTGCCTCCCCGCCTCTCAATAAAAAACAAAAACAAAAAGCTTTTAGTGAGTATAGACATGTTATGACTGGAATTTTCATCCACTGCTATGGAGATAAATTGGTAAAACGACTTTGGAAATTGTTTAGCTATATCTACTAAAGCTGAATATATACATAATTTATCACCCTCTAATTCCATATCTAGGCATATACCCAAAGGAAATGTATATTTTCTACACAAAGTGCATGAACAAAATGTTCATAGCAGCACTAAATGTAACTGTCCCAAATACGAAGCAATCCAAATGTGAACCAACCAACAGCAGAATAAAAAAACCAAATTATGGTATGTTCAAACAATAGCATACTGTCAAAAAATGAAAATAAACTGTTATATGCAATGTACATGGATAAATTTTACAACTGTAGTTTTGAACAAAAGGAGCCAGGCACAAAGAGTATACACTGTTATGATTATATTCAGTAAGTTTTCAAAAAAAGATTAGCCTGTTACAGGACAAGATAATGGTTACCTTTTTTTTTTTTTTTTTTTTTTACAGAGACAGAGAGAGAGTCAGAGAGAGGGATAGACAGGGACAGACAGACAGGAACAGAGAGAGATGAGAAGCATCAATCATAAGTTTTTCGTTGAGACACCTTAGTTGTTCATTGATCACTCTCTCATATGTGCCTTGACCGTGGGCCTTCAGCAGACCGAGTAACCCATTGATGGAGCCAGCAACCTTGGGTCCAAGCTGGTGAGCTTTGCTCAAACCAGATGAGCCCGTGCTCAAGCTGGCGACCTTGGGGTCTCAAACCTAGGTCCTCCGCATCCCAGTCCGACACTCTACCTACTGCAACACCGCCCAGTCAGGCAATAATGGTTACCTTTTATGAAGGTAACTCATCAGAGCCCATTGAGGTCAGAAGCCAAAGTGGACCTCTGTGATGTTGCTTGTATTTTATTTCTTGATCATGATGATGGTTACACAGGCATCTTTCTTTTGAAAAAATTCATCAAGCTGTATACTTATGACCTGTACATACATACGTTGTACATTCATAAGAATGATTATTAAAAATAGAAGAATCAGGCCCTGGCCAGTTGGCTCAGTGGTAGAGCGTTGGCCTGGCATGCAGGAGTCCCAGGTTCGATTCCCGGCCAGGGCACACAGGAGAAGCGCCCATCTGCTTCTCCACCCCTCCCCCTCTCCTTCCTCTCTGTCTCTCTCTTCCCCTCCCGCAGCCAAGGCTCCATTGGAGCAAAGATGGCCCAGGCACTGGGGATGGCTTCATGGCCTCTGCCTCAGGCGCTAGACTGGCTCTTGTCGCAACAGAGCGACACCCTGGATGGGCAGAGCATCGCCCCCTGGTGGGCATGCTGGGTGGATCCTGGTCAGGCGCATGCAGGAGTCTGTCTGACTGCCTCCCCATTTCCAGCTTCAGAAAAATACAAAAAAAAACCCCCCAAAAACAGAAGAATCAGGAAATGCTTCTACTTGACTTGTGTTAAAGCCAAATTTATTCTACTTATTCATGTATGGAACTAGTCCATTATGAATTAGAACTCTCAACACATATTGAAAGTTCTGCTTCACTTTAAGAATTGAAAATTGAAGTTCATACTCTTCTTGGTAAATATTTCCAAACAGGGCAGACTAGCCAGACTACTTTAAAACTTTGGATTTATTTACTTTAATAGATATTGAAATATACAATCTTAATACAGCATTGAATGGCAAATAAATTTACTAAACATCCAGGGCTCACAGAGTTTGTCTTCCCAATGTGCATGTCAGGAATAGTTTAGCTGCATGTACATTCTGATCAGTTAGGATGATGTTCTTTAACCTGGTGTCAAAGAAACTCATCTGCTTGGCTAAAATAAACAGGCATTATTTTTCTTATATAACAAGAAGTTGAGACAAAGCTAGGCTTTCCAAGGCTATTGTAGAAGCTTCATTTGAAGTTTCCAATATTCTATTTTTCTTCTTGCTTTCTAGTCTTATATCTCAGACAGAAGGAATAAAAAATGAGGAGCATGGGGGGACTCCTGAATCAGGAAAGTCAAAAATGTTCTCAGAAATTTATCATCTTATGCTCTGTCTTCTACTCCACACCCCCAAATGTAAGACAGTGAAAGAGGGGTTATTTTATTGTGCTCAACACTGTTCTAAGCAAAACTCGTGTTCTTCTGGTGAAGAAGAAAGGGTGGAAGAATTTAGGATAGACAATGAACAGCATGTACTTATCCAGGTATTTTCAGTCTCCCAAACCTATAGGAATTGCTGACAGTGTCTCTCAGTATCTGACAGCAGGGTGCAAATCTAGTTTTTATAAGGTTCAAAGAGCAATTTATATAGGGAATAATTTGATTATACTTTCTACAGAAAACCTGACTCAGACCCTTTTCCAGACATAGTTTTTTTAGAGAGTGGTATCTTTTAAATGCTAATGATAGCATTATAGCAATTTTTGTTGTGTGTGACATTTCAAAAGAAATATTTTTTCCAAGTAGACATTAATGGATTATTTATATCCACAGCAATAAAATTACTGCATCATTGCATTAAGCTAGTTTTTCTCAACCTATCATAAATTGCTATTTTAAATTAAGTTTAACAAAAACTAGGAGGTTTTGTGAAAATATGCTGAGTTGGCAAAACATTAGTTAATAATTCAAAAGTATATTAAAATTTTTCTAGCTCTGCTAAAATAATTATAGCAATATAAAAAGAACAGACATTTATTTGTGTTTTATAAGTTTTCAAGTAATAAGTTAAGATCATCTTTTATGTGTACTTTGCATACCTATATCATACCCTAGGGTCCCTCTTTAAAATTTTTGGAGATTTACATAGACACTTAATGATTTCATTAATAAAGCTTGGGTTATGTCAAAGTGAAGAGAAGACAAGGAGTCCTCTCAGAACTAAAAGAAATATTCAAGACTTGGAAAAGGTATAATTCCAAGTTCACAAGTCAATTTTTCAACAAAATAATAATGTTGTTTAGTTTAGGCAGAGAATTTAAAAATAATTTTTGGTAAAACAACTTTAAAAAAAATTGATCTGAGGAGTACCTTGAGGTACTACAACAAAGACAACAATCTTCTGAGTTAGAAGTTTCCCAGAGTGCAACACCCCCACAGTATGTCCCCAGCCCTCCTGTCTGCTCTGGCCCAAATTCCAGAGTTGTATCCCTGCCCCTCTAAGGTTGAGAGCTCGTCCTAGCACTCACCCAATTGCATAGGGTTTTAATAACCTCGCTGGCCCTTCTGCCTCCTTGCTCAAGAGCCTGAACCCCTTGCCAAGATCCTGCTTAAAATCCAATAGATTTTCTAGCAACCTTGATGCCATCAACCACCTAAGTTGGAGAAGTAAGAGTATTCTTTCTAAATGAGCATTGGGGTTGCTTGGCAAAGGGGCAGTGAACTTGTAGAAGCCTTGCTCAGTATATACCTGGTACAGAACAATGAGACTATTTCCAACCACATTGACAGGTTGGACAGCAACTCAAACATGTCTTCTCTCATGGCACCCTCTTCTTTCCTTCCCAAATTATGGAAAGTTAGATTCTTTATTTGCTGTATCCTTCTTTCAGGGACTTGTGTTCCTGTGTTATGAATGCGGGTTTTCGAATCTCCCTTAGACTAGCTCCAGCTTCATAGGCTGAGCTGGTGCAGCCACACAGGGCCCTGCTCTCAGGAGTGCCCCACATATGGATGAATGCTCTGCTGCCAACACATTGAAAATTCTTAATAATTTTGTCTTTGCACTTGGGTTTTATAAGTGAAGTCCGATGAGACAATGGGACTTGAGCATGAGCAGAGGGTATGCCATGCACATTGTGGACACATGCAGGCTCAGGGTGGGGGCATCGCAGGTTGTGCCAGGCACCAAGCAATTGATATGGCTGCCCAGCACATATGTACACGTCTAAGGGCAGTCTGGGAAAACTGGGGTCTCAGCTGATGGCCATGACCAGTGGCCACAGCAGCAGAAACAGCAGCAGCAGCAGCAGTAGAAGCAGGCTAGCAGCCACGGCCATAGATGAAAGGAGGGACTCTGCACAAGGGCAACGCTGGGACTCACAGGGAGGCTGAAGCTCACCCTGCCGCACCTCCACCAGTGCTCTCTCTCCAGACTGTACCGTGACAGAAACTGCAGATGCTTGGGCTGTAAACTTTGTCAGCAAATTATTACAAAATAAACACGTATACATTAATATTGCATGTGTCACTTACTCAGGAGGTAAATAACTCAGGGAGTTATTAGAATTCTTCAGAGAGTTTAGAGTCTTTGTCTTTGAAATGGCCGCAATATTGGGAAGGAAATAACCAGAAGCTTAGAAATAAGACAGTACAATTGCTGCATTTGAAAGAAAGGAATACTATTGTTAGAGGAAGCTTTGAATGAACTAATTTTAACATGAAAGATAATTTTATAATTAATTTTTTCTCATAATTGAAGATACAACAATAGAATGCAAAACAGGTATTTTGAATTCTATTAAAATCACGATTCCATTTTTTTATTTTTTGTATAACAAATTATAAAAAATGTTACAGGAAACTAAAATGCTATTGTATAAATTTATATATAAAATTAAATTCACATTTATGTAAATGTCATCACAACCTTTAATATAAGTTTGCATTAGAAGAATCTTTTAAAAATTAAGAATGATCAAAAATCATTAATAAGATTACATTTGATTATCTACGGCCATAGTACCCTGAATGTGCCCGATCTCATCTGATGTCAGAAGATTACATTTGACAAAACCACTGATAGAATTATAAATTATAACACTTAAAAATAAAATTGTTAAAAGTATATATTTTGATGGTTTAACAAAAAGTTTGCAAAAAACAATCCAGAAAGATATCACATTATGTTGTTATTCATGCTGTTACTCCTTTATATTATATATGTAGTAAAATAGTTTTAAAAGTAAGTTTTATATTTCAGTATTTTAATGGCACCTTTTCTAGTTTTTATCTATTTTTTCTGCTTTTAAAACAAGGGGTCCATGTTTTAATTTTGCTGCAAACTCTGGAAATGATGTAGCCAACTCTGCTTTGCCCGCGATGACTCCAGCGCCTTCCCCGCTCTCACAGCCCCAGCCCGCAGGGCCCTCCGCAGCCAGCTGCTTCCCCTCCCTCTGACTCCTGCACACTCAGTGTCACTCATTCAAGTTAATTTCTAATATATATATATATGATTCATTCCTGCTTTTTTGCCTGCCAGACATTTGAGTCACAGCATGTTATTCTGGTTATAATGGCATATTTGCAGTCATTTTGAACACTTAGGATTTGTTAATCTTTTACATATAGCACCTAATTAATCATCACAATCACTCTGGAGGGTACGTAGTTTTGCTTATTTTTATAGACAGAGAAGTAGAGGCTTTTAGTGATTTAATGTGTTCTAATGTCACACAGCTCATTGGAGTTTGAAACCTACTAGTAAAATGGCAAGAACATGAGGTTTTAATTGCTCTGTTTTGTGTGTAAGGTATGACCGCAGTAGGTTGGTAATCTGTTTCTTGCAGGGTCTTTCTCTACTTTCCTAAATTGCTCTTCTAGGGTTTCCACTGTCCTTTGAATGTCTCCCATGCCTCTAGAGGCTCTGGTCCCAATCACGAAGATCCTACGGCACCAGTTGAAATATCTCCTACTCCTTCCACAAAATAAATGCCTTTTTATTTACCAAGACACAGCTCAAATATGCATATCTTTTATGAAGGCTTGCCTGCCTCCCTCTCCTTCACCTCACGGAAATGACCACACTCTTCCCTCCTAACCCCTACGTTCACCACACATTTTTCTTTCACAGCCTGCTCAATGCCAGCATGTTTAAACGGTGACACATTAGTCTGTAGTACAGGATGACTAGTCTTACACGTTCCAACTGTATCTTTATGTGCCTCCATATTCCCAGCACTTACCCCAGTTCAGTCCCTGAATAAATGAGGAGCAACAGGTTCATCAGGTGCCAGGTAAAGCCCGGCCCAGCATACTGAAAGACCTCAGAATTCTCAGCTGTTTCACAGCTTCTGGGCTCGCTCCCTGCTCTACCCTACATTGTGTGTTCTCTTTCTTGGGAGCAGGTTTAACAGACAGACAATAACTGAAACTTCGCCAGATTAATTGATTGTTTGGACTTATAATGGCTAGATTTCCAAGACTCTAACATTAATTTTTGGTTCAATAAGATAAGAGATATAAAAAAAACAGAGGAGGAAAAATACAGAGAAAGTCCAGGATATCTACTGTGAGAATTTGAATTTGTAATGAAAATGACCATTTTAACTAGTTTCTCATAAAATCTTTCTCTACAACATTTGAT
This sequence comes from Saccopteryx leptura, assembly GCF_036850995.1. NCBI lineage: Eukaryota > Metazoa > Chordata > Mammalia > Chiroptera > Emballonuridae > Saccopteryx > Saccopteryx leptura. Next base: position 76,702,501 of record NC_089510.1, on the reverse strand, counting down.
TTGAATTTGATATTTGGTAATAAATCTTTTTTTAATGCTAATTGGTTAAGTACCATATTTAAAGAGCATCTCAAAGCATGAATCATCTACAGTTCTGTTAATGTTTATGAGATACTAATAAGGAGTAAATTTGCAGTTAGGGTTGTATTTTATATGGATTTAAATACAAGACTAATATTTATATGTAGTGAGAACAATTCCTCCTTTTGAATGGCAATTCTGTTTTTTTCACTGAGCAGCTGAGCCTCTGTAGTGCCTCCCATCATTTGTCAGATTTAACCCAGAGTAAATGGCTCTCTGAAAGATTACTAGAGGTCCATCTTGTTGATCTCAATTTGTCAAATGTTGCAGTGAAAAAAGTGCTAAGCCTTTAGGAAGGGCGTGAGGAGATTTATAATTTGTCTGAAACTCCAGACCCAGCCTCAGAAATAGACTTTCTCTCATGCATCTGTGTTATGTATGGGTTCCTATTGACATAAGAGTAGGGTTTATGCTATATTTGCATGACACAATTAAAGTTCCCAAATCTTTGGCCTTTCTAATATTGTTCAATGAGGATACACTGAGGGAAATATTTTAAAATTGTTCATTCTTATCTTTTGAGACATCAAAGGCACAGAAAGGGTAAAATATATTATATTAAACTATAAACTCAGTTTATAACAAATGTGATATTAGTGCTCAGAAATAATTGGCAACTCAATTCACTTTATATCAAATAATGGAAGCAAGAATGATTAAGGCTAACAGAGACCATAGAAAATGTCTCTAAATGCTGGATAAGAGGTAGATAATAATTTTAATTTTCAGTCAAGATTTGGATTTTTTTTCATGTTCACAAATAAGAAGCCATTCTTAACAAGCTTATTTGACTCACATTTATTTTCTAATTTCAGTTAAAATTATGTGTTAATTTAAATCACGAACACCGTGAGCTTAAAAAGTTATTGCATCCTGTTAATAAGAAGATATCCTTTCCTAAGTATATGCAAATTGTATGTCATTCTATGTTTCCTAGTAGGTGAATAAGTATCATCTTCTGATAGCTTTCTTTATTTCCCCAATGAAATCTAAGATATAACTTAAGCTTCAGCAGTTTATTTTTTACAACAGAACTCTAAACTAATGCACTGGTAGGTTTCAATAGACAGTTAACCAAGTTTACTTTTACTACATACATTAGTTAGTATACACATGCTGAGGTGACGAGGAGTGAAAGTAGGGCAACATTGAGCAAGACACCAATATGATGTTAAATAAGTTGGACATAATACTGATTGTCAAATATAGAAAACTGCTACTGAGTTAATAGCAAGTGAAGTTGCTATTTCGGGATCCGCTTCGTCGCTATATCATGGGAATAGTTAAATTCTATATCGCTACTCAGGCCCTTCGCAATGAAGTTGATAAAACCCAGCATTTTAGGAAGTGTTTCCTTCATTAAATCTTTTATTCAAAAATTAAAAACATTTTATGGGCTGGGTTTACAAGGAAGGAGGGAGCACAAAAATCGAGGTAGTGAATTTCATATACAGAAGAAATTTATAATCCAGAATTGCAGGGCAAAATCAGAAAAACAAAAGAATTTCAGTGCTCTAGATAATTAAGTTAGAGAGGTCAGCTGTTTGGTGATATTGGCAGACAGAAAACAGAATATGAAGACAAAGGAGGCCCTGGCCGGTTGGCTCAGCGGTAAAGCGTCAGCCTGTCGTGCGGGGGACCAGGGTTCCATTCCCGGCCAGGGCACACAGGAGAAGCGCCCATTTGCTTCTCCACCCCCCCTCCTTCCTCTCTGTCTCTCTCTTCCCCTCCCGCAGCCAAGGCTCCATTGGAGCAAAGATGGCCCAGGCGCTGGGGATGGCTCCTTGGCCTCTGCCCCAGGCGCTAGAGTGGCTCTGGTCGCGGCAGAGAGACGGCCAGGAGGGGCAGAGCGTCGCCCCTGGTGGGCGTGCCGGGTGGATCCCGGTCGGGCGCATGCAGGAGTCTGTCTGACTGTCTCTCCTTTCCAGCTTCAGGAAAAAAAAAAAAAAAAAAAAATGAAGGCAAAAGAATTTTTTTAAAAAAACTGTGATAAATGTGAAAAATAGTAATTAGATTGAAAGCTTATTTAAAAATTATGAGAGAACTTTTTAAATCAGATGGCTTGAATTTATAATCAGTAAATTTATAAGTATTTCAAAAAATACTCAGAAGTCTAAGTCTGTGGTTAATAATACTGTATTAAGGAAACAAACCTAAAGTCCGCACCACACACACAAAGAAGCAATACTTGAGGGGACGGATATGTTAATTTTCTTGATCATGATAACTATTTCACAATGTGTAAAAATATTTCAAAACATCATGTTGTATATCTGAAAGATATATACTTTTTTTGTCAATTATACCTTAATAACACTTGGAGAAAAAAATGAAGTCCAGGAGTGGAATGGGAAAAGCAGAAATTGAGGTGACTCAGAGGTGAAGATTGACAAAGCAGAATTGGAAGTAAGTCAAGGAACAGAAATTCTCGGGTGATATCAAGTAATTGTTGAGCTGAGTAGACATAGTTATAGACTGGGCTGGAGAAGGAGTAAGCTCAGAGGAGACACGATGACTTGGGGGAAAAAAATGGAATAGACAGAAGACTGTGATTCCATCAAGATTTTCTGAAAAGGTTCTGTGATAGTGACAGAGTGGAGAAGTGGAAGAGAAAAAGTTATCATTATTACAGGCATGCTTATCCCTTGCATTTCCCAGGAATAGAGGTAACTCATTTCACAGAAGAAAAAATTGTAGCAGGAACACTTTTTATTCCTCTCTCAAAGGAGAGGCAGCAACCTCCTGGGTAGTACAATGGGAACAACATCTCCAGGGGGCTCTACTTCTGTCTGTCACTGGGGAGCAGGAATTCTTATCCTTCTGTATGGAGGCCTTCTTTCCTGGGTGGAAACACAGTCGAAACCCCATAGTGCTTCAGCACCCACAGTAATAAAGCTTCATCTGTCTGATATCTTTATCAATTTTTCACCTGAGTTTGAACTTGGATGGAAACAGGATGTAATTACCTCTCCAAATGCAAAAGGCAGGATGAAAAAAAGCTTTGAGGTGAAGAAATTATGAGTAGTGGTGGTATTCAAGATATGACCAGTAAATGGAAGATTTGTGACCAAGAGAAAGGTCACTGACATGAGAAAGCCAATAATCTCTGAAAACATGATGCTAAAGTCTCCTAAGAAGATTTCAGGAACTAGGCAGATGCAGAAATATGGAAGCATATTAACGAGAGATTGAGATGGTGGACAGAAAAAGGCCAATACAATGTGGTTGAGGGTTTGAAACAATGAGAGACACTATGCGCTGGCAGAGAGTATAACTGGTACAACATGCTTTGGTAGAGTCCAGTAGAACTGGAAGGGGTGTATATCCTATGACCTTGCCTTCTGCTCCTAGGTATTTATCCTCAAGAAAACCCTGCACATTGAGGAAAAATACATGTTCAACCAGGTTCATACAAGTTTCAGAAGCAATAACTTTTAAAATTTGTCATAAACTGCTACCCCAGATTGTACTACTAAATTGTAACATAGTAGAATGTTATACATCAATAAAAGTGACCAAGCCTCAACTACACTTAACAGCATACTTCTGAACTAAAACAGAGAGGCACAAGAATATTGTGAGCATAATTTCACTTCAAAGCTAAAAACAGGCACTATAAATCTTCCCTGATTTTTACTTTTTTCCATTCCCATTCCTGTGCTTCTCAATATTTTTTGAGAAATCCATAAATTTACAGATTATATCAGGCAATCTTATTTTAAATGTGCTCTCACCATTATTTAATTTATTATCATTAAAAATAGTTTATGCAAAAAATTACCTGAGAGAAAGAGAATCACTTGGTAATGATAAAACAAACAAACAATAAAACAAAGCAAGAGGGACACCATTAAAACAATTTATTTCTAAAATTAAGTGACTGGCCTAAGATTACACAGCTGAATGGTATAGGGCTAACAGTTTAATCCAGGCAGTTTTGCTCCAGATCAGTCGTTCTCAGACTTTAGTGTATAGCAGAGTTATCTGGAGGTCTTGCTCAAACTCAGAAGTTTGGCTCATCTGCCAAGTTTCTGGTCGAGTCAGCCTTAAGTAGGGCCTGAGATTCTGAACTCCTAATGAGTTCCCAGGTAATGCTGATTCTGGGAGTCTGGGGACCATGCTTTGAAAAGGAAAACTGGCTTTGATAATGAGAATAATGAGTTATATATATATTTATATATAAGGTCTACCGGAAAGTTCTGTCCGTTTCTATCACAAAAAGTTTCAACACTTAAGCACATGTTTATTTGGCTCATGTGTGCCTATTTTTATCACTTAAAGTATACATACTGATGTAGCAAATTAACTAAAACAAAGTTGATTCACGTTAGTCTTATGTGTGAAGCGATAGTGTACCCATGGCTACTGATAAAGTTCATTTACGCCACTGTAATTTTTACGAATTTCAACAAGGAAGAAATGCTACAGAAGTATGTCTGTTGCATCCACCATATTCCCCAGACTTAGCACCCTCCGACTATCACTTGTTTTTGTCCTTATAAAATTTTTTGAAAGGCCAAAAAATTCAAAAATGAAGAAGATATCAAACAAGCACTGGTTCAATTTTTCGCATCAAAAGATAAAACATTTTTCAAAAATGGGATATACAAATTGCCCTCACGCTGGCAAGAAATCATTAATAATAATGGAAATTATATTATTTAATAAAGTTCATTGATGGTAAGAAAAATTTGTATTTTGTTTTATTCCAAAAATGGACAGAACTTTAAATATACACACACACATGTATTTAAAGACAATAAATTTAAGTAAGTAAAACATTTAACACAGTGCTACAGGCACATAATGTTCACTGTAGAAATGTCACTTTTTATGATTTGGATTGTTCTTTAGAAACAAATCAGAGAGAGCATTGAACTGACCTTGGATGGCCATGGGAAAGTCCGCAATGATATGCCACCCTCGTCCCCTTCCCTGTTGCAGCCTCCTGGGCGGGGTCTGTGTTTTTGGACATGTAGATGGGCAGGCTCCTTTTCCTCTGGATCTTCTTATTCTTCAGAATAGAGAATCTAAGGGATCCACAAATTGCTCTCTTGCTACCAGAGACTTCCTTCCCAGGAATATCTTCAAAATGTTGCTGTGAACCCCCCCCCCCTTTCCAGCAGGCTGAAGATGGGAAGAACAGAAGGGTTGACAGGGGAAGAGCCTGTCTCTGTCCCACTATGTTAAAATTGGTATCTGACCAGCAAGTGCCACACTAAAAATTCTTCCCTGGCTGCTGACTACACCCAGGAGAAAGACTCAGTCTTTCACGTGACCTGCCCTTACCAACCTTGTCAGCTTCATTGCACACTCTCTCCTGCTTCGCAGCCTTTTTAGGACCCACTGTTTTTTCTCATCCTTGGGGGTCCTGCTTCAGGATCTTTGATCACGCTGTTCCCTCTTTGCCCCTTACTCATCCTTCCACTATCAGTTCAACATTACTTCCTCCGGAAAGCATTCTCTAATGTCCCAGATTAGTTCGAATCACCTTGCCTTACGCTCTTTGAGCACCTTCAGTTTTTATTTCAGAGCATTTATCAATGTTTGTAATAGTATATTTATTTGTGATGATTTGATTAGTATTTGGTTCTCTCATTACCAGCGCTATTTATTAGAACTTCCTGTGATAATGGAACAGTTTTACAATATCAAACACTTGAAATGTGAGTGATGTAACCAAAGGATTGAATTTTAAATTTTATTTCATTTTAATATTCACAGGTGACTAGCAGCTACCATATTAGAGTACAGAGTGCTGGGCTGTAAGTCCCATAGGCAAAAAATCGTGACAATGCAGTTTGCTTCTGCATTCCCAGCTCTTATCACAGTGGTGACAAAAAATATGAGCTCAGTAAATAGTTGTAAACTGAATAATCCTTCCAATGTCCATAAACTTTAATATTATAAAAGGGTTGAAGTTTTTTTTTTCTTTTTCCATTAGAAATATTTCCTCTGGTTTTTTTCCCTATAGAAAATTAAATCAGACATTGTCAACACAAAGAAAAGCTTATCATGTGAAGTTCTGAATTGCCTAAACCTTGTAAGGGAGACGTGTGGCCTAGAATACATTTTGAGATTCTCTATAATTAAAAAGTTGGTTTATTGGCAACTATTTTTTTCCTTTAAATTAGAATTTTCTTTAAAGAAAATTCTATTTCTTTTATTTCTCATTTCTTCAGATAGAGCATTTTTTAAGTTGTCTTATTATTGGACAATAATTTAGAATTATTTCTTCTTTATAAACAAAGAATTACTTTTGGACATATGAAGAATGTTAAAGTAGAAAACCAGTCATATATAATTATAACTTAGAAGTAAGGTAGCCTTTGTTTCTAAATATTAAGTCTCAATTTTTTAAAATCTAACCCTTACTGTCTAGATGGATAAATCTAAGGTAACTATCCACATGTGTCTGAACTATCCTCCAGCACACACAGAGGTTCTAATGAAGTGTTTTTTGCCTATTGAGTGAATTTGTCCTTTAGTCAATTGCCTGTCAGGAATACACAGAAACACAAAGGTCTTTCTTCTGATGGGGAGGATTACCTAATATACACACTGTTACCCACTTCTTTAAAGATTTTTTGATCAGGAGGCGACCACTTACTCTGCTGTGATGGCACAGGCTTGCTCTGGCAGGACTTCTGATGAAACTCTTACTTATATTTTTTTCTCATGACTGGAACTGTTTCCTGAGTTTGAAATTGGGGTCATAGGGATTCTGCAGCAGACTGGTTTATTAAGAGGGGTTCAATTTTATGCAACTGCTTATTAGTTTTCTGGGTCTGTCTAGTCTACTTAAAGGTCATCTTCCTTTACTTCCCATAGTAAGTCAGCCAAAAAAAATCTTAAATTATCAAAAATATTCCTTTTCTTCTTTGTGTTTTCTTCAAACCTGTAAACAAATGCCATTCCATGTTAGTGTGTCTTTTATTCATATATCTGGAATCTGTTTTCAGTATATGGATAATAGAAAAGTTATCACCATGAAAATGAAATATGGCAAAATAAGGTTAATTTGAATGTTTAAACTTTAAAATCAAAATATAGCAGATCGAGTAAAGAAATATAGAGTCAAACTAAAGAGAAAGATTCATTCTATGTTAGATAAGACTAGATTATACTCAATTAAATAGTCATTTTAAATATAAAATATAATGTGTTGGTCAGGAGAGGACAGGTGAGTTAATCATCCGTGGAGACTGAGAAAAGGAATTGTGGAAGTAAATGTTGGCTGTGTCCCTCCTGGGCACTGAACCTGGCATCTCCTAGGTTGGCATCCCCATAGGAGGGGAGAACTTGTTCACCAAGGTACCACTGAGTGTTTAAAAGGTCTTCATATTTAACTTGCCCCCAGGGGAACAATGCATAGATAGTTTATAATGGATATCTGGCACTCTTGACAGCTATATTTCTAACAAGTAATAAATGACTTGGTCTTCTGTCTGTGCCAACAACATCAGGTTTCTGAGCTGCAATCCTGACAGTCGGTTCTGAACCAAATGCATTTCCCTGGTCTATAGGGTTGCCAGATTTTAGCAAATAAAATAGAGAATGCCAGTTAAGTTTGATTTTCAGATAAATAACAAATAATTTGGACCATAGCTATCTAAACAAATTATTCATTGTTTATCTAAATTTCAAACTACACTGAGCACCCTGTACTCTGTCTGGTAACCTAATCTGGTGAGGAGATGTGTGGGCACAGCCAACTTGCCTACGGTAATTTACAAGGCATCTTTGGCATCACACCAGTATGGACTCAAGCTGAGGGTGAAGCTATGCCATGGACTTTATAGGGCTTATAATTCTTTTCCATCCATTATCTAATTTGAGATTTGCAGTACATAGTTTTCAGACCTGGTCTCCATGACTACCATGTGTTGACCATCACAAGAACAAGAAAGCTTTCTGACTTCTAGTCTACTCTCTTTACCATCTGCCTCCCTGTCTTAGCTATGTGCATTTAATCTCTTGACTCTTACCTTGAACACTTGTCCCCAAATCACTTTCCAAAGCCAGTCATTTCATTTCCTTCATGATTAATAAGCATATGTGTTGATACAAAATACTTTTCATGGTAATATAGCAAATGAAAATAGTGGTTTAAAATAAATAAGCTTCCAAGCAAGTTTTTGGATTTGGCAAACCTTGCTTATGGCACCTTTGAGTATGGTTATTTTTTTATTCAAAAGTTCTTTCCTCCTTACCTTTCCTTTAGTACTAAAGAGTCCCAAGACTGTTCTAATTTTTCTTTACAAAGCTGTTTTTTTTTTCAAGAAAAGGCCTAATACACAGGACTCAAATAAACAAAATCCAAAATGAAAGAGGAGAGATCACCACAGACATCAAAGATATACAAAGAATTATTGTAGAATACTATGAAAAATTATATGCCACCAAATACAACAATCTAGAAGAAATGGATAAATTCCTAGAACAATACAACCTTCCTAGACTGAGTCATGAAGAAGCAGAAAGCCTAAACAGACCAATCAGCAGGGAGGAAATAGAAAAAACTATTAAAAACCTCCCCAAAAATAAAAGTACAGGCCCAGACGGTTATACTAGTGAATTCTATCAAACATTCAAAGAAGACTTGGTTCCTATTCTACTCAAAGTCTTCCAAAAATTGAAGAAGAAGCAATACTTCCAAACACATTTTATGAGGCCAACATAACCCTCATACCAAAACCTGGCAAGGATGGCACAAAGAAAGAAAACTACAGACCAATATCGCTAATGAATACAGATGCTAAAATACTAAACAAAATACTGGCAAACCGAATACAACAACATATTAAAAAAATAATACATCATGATCAAGTGGGATTCATCCCAGAATCTCAAGGATGGTTCAACATACGCAAAACGGTTAACGTAATACACCATATCAACAAAACAAAGAACAAAAACCACATGATCTTATCAATAGATGCAGAAAAGGCTTTTGATAAAATACAACACAATTTTATGTTTAAGACTCTCAACAAAATGGGTATAGAAGGAAAATATCTCAACATGATAAAGGCCATATATGATAAACCATCAGCCAACATCCTATTAAACGGCATAAAACTGAGGACTTTCTACCTTAAATCAGGAAAAAGACAGGGTTGTCCACTCTCTCCACTCTTATTTAACGTGGTGCTAGAAGTTCTGGCCAGAGCAATCAGACAAGACAAAGAAATAAAAGGCATCCATATCGGAAAAGAAGAAGTAAAGGTATCACTTTTTGCTGATGATATGATCCTATACATCGAAAACCCGAAGGACTCCACAAAAAGATTATTAGAAACAATAAACCAATACAGTAAGGTCGCAGGATACAAAATTAACATACAAAAGTCCATAGCCTTTCTATATGCCAACAATGAAATACTAGAAAACGAACTCAAAAAAATAATCCCCTTCACGATTGCAACAAAAAAAATAAAATACCTAGGAATAAACATAACAAAGAACGTAAAGGACCTATATAATGAAAATTACAAAGCATTGTTAAGAGAAATCGAAAAAGATACAATGAGATGGAAAAATATTCCTTGTTCTTGGATAGGAAGAATAAATATAATCAAAATGGCCATATTACCCAAAGCAATATACAAATTTAATGCAATTCCCATCAAAATCCCTATGAGATTTTTTAAAGAAATGGAACAAAAAATCATCAGGTTTATATGGAACTATAAAAAACCCCGAATAGCCAAAACAATCCTAAGGAAAAAGAATGAAGCTGGGGGCATTACAATACCTGACTTTAAACTATATTATAGGGCCACGATAATCAAAACAGCATGGTATTGGCAGAAAAATAGACACTCAGACCAATGGAACAGAATAGAAAGCCCAGAAATAAAACCACATATATATGGTCAAATAATCTTTGATAAAGGGGCCAACAACACACAATGGAGAAAAGAAAGCCTCTTCAACAAATGGTGTTGGGAAAACTGGAAAGCCACATGCAAAAGAATGAAACTCGACTACAGCCTGTCCCCGTGTACTAAAATTAATTCAAAATGGATCAAAGACCTAAATATAAGACCTGAAACAATAAAGTACATAGAAGAAGACATAGGTACTAAACTCATGGACCTGGGTTTTAAAGAATATTTTATGAACTTGACTCCAATGGCAAGAGAAGTGAAGGCAAAGATAAATGAATGGGACTACATCAGAATAAAAAGTTTCTGCTCAGCAAGAGAAACTGATATCAAAATAAACAGACAGCCAACTAAATGGGAAATGATATTTTCAAACAACAGCTCAGATAAGGGCCTAATATCCAAAATTTACAAAGAACTCATAAAACTCAACAACAAACAAACAAACAATCCAATAAAAAAATGGGAAGAGGACATGAACAGACACTTCTCCCAGGAAGAGATACAAATGGCCAACAGATATATGAAAAGATGCTCAGCTTCATTAGTTATTAGAGGAATGCAAATCAAAACTACAATGAGATACCACCTCACCCCTGTTAGATTAGCTATTATCAACAAGACGGGTAATAGCAAATGTTGGAGAGGCTGTGGAGAAAAAGGAACCCTCATTCACTGTTGGTGGGACTGTAAAGTAGTACAACCATTATGGAGGAAAGTATGGTGGTTCCTCAAAATACTGCAAATAGAACTACCTTATGACCCAGCAATCCCTCTACTGGGTATATACCCCAAAACCTCAGAAACATTGATACGTGAAGACACATGTAGCCCCATGTTCATTGCAGCACTGTTCACAGTGGCCAAGACATGGAAACAACCAAAAAGCCCTTCAATAGAAGACTGGATAAAGAAGATGTGGCACATATACACTATGGAATACTACTCAGCCATAAGAAATGATGACATCAGATCATTTACAGCAAAATGGTGGGATCTTGATAACATTATAAGGAGTGAAATAAGTAAATCAGAAAAAAACAAGAACTACATGGTTCCATACATTGGTGGAACATAAAAATGAGACTAAGAGACATGGACAAGAGTGTGGTGGTTACCAAGGGTGGGGGGAGGGAGGACATGGGAGGGAGGGAGGGAGAGAGTTAGGGGGAGGGGGAGGGGCACAGAGAACTAGATAGAGGGTGGCGGAGGACAGTCTGACTTTGGGCGAGGGGTTTGCAACATAATTTAATGACAAAATAACCTAGACATGTTTTCTTTGAATATATGTACCCTGATTTATTAATGTCATCCCATTACCATTAATAAAAATTTAGTATAAAAAAAAAAAAAAAAGAAAAGGCCTAATAGCTCGAGTAACCTAAGGTACGAAGCACCCAATAATGAATGGGCTTAAGTGAAAAGAACACATGTGAGCAGCTTGTAGAGAAAAATAATGAAGTGCTTTGATATTTGGGATGAGATCATTTCAACTTCTTTGAGAATACTGGCATTCAATCTTTATGTAAGATTAAATGTTTTAAGAATGTTTGTAAACTTTCTTTTAAATATCATTTAGATATATACAGAGAGAGATGACAGGATGAGAAAGAAGCATTGCAGGCACAGAATCCTGTCTGAGCAGGAGAATGACACTGAAGAGGACAGTGTAATTCAGCTTTTGTGGATGTCAGTTGAATTAATATGCAGCTGGCAGGTCTATTGAGAAGCAGGTCTTGGGGTTTCAGTGTCTGAATTCTGTTCCTGATTTTAATGACTCATTTTGTGACTCCATGCAACTTATTAACTTTTCTTTATTCTATTCTCAGCTGCTGGAAAAGATATTTAATAATAGACAAGTCACAAGAGGTTATGATCCTGAGTCATTAATGCAAGAATCTGTAGATAGAAAATATTATTAGCTGGTAGAAAGGGGGTAAGAAAATTAATTCTGAAAAGCAATATTTGGATGTCTGAAGGCAATAACAAAATAAATTTGTAATGCCACAATTCTGTTTTTTTTTTTTAAAAAAAACAACTCAGAATCAAGAATTTGAGTTAATGGAGACATAGCAAATGAAGAGCCATGTAGGGAGCAGGGACAAGTCTGAGCCATATCTTGCCAATTGGTATGTCTGCATCCTTGTCCCTGCACCCCCATCTCCGGACTTCTGCTTTGAGTCTTCCCCGTATCTCCACACCTTCTATTTCCATTCAACGAGGGCCTTTCTCTTTGTCACCGGAAGTTCTGTGATGCTTTATTTGTGCTAACACAGAATTAAGTAGTAAGTCAGAAAGGGTATTCTTTCACAAGCTGCCACAGATATTCCTTCTGAGAAAATAATATTTTTGGTTTAATGTTTGAGAAAGAAGGGTGAAACTGGCAGGAATAGGTAGGATGAAGACAATTAAACTGTTTCTCAAAAGAAATGATGTTTTGTGGTGAATGAGGAAATGAGGATGCGGAGAAAAGGAAAGCAGGGGGCTAGAGGAATGCCAGCATCCAAGGTGAGAGAGAGACGGAGGCACTGTATGAGACCTTCGTAGAGAATCCTCATTCTTAAGCTGTTCTCGTCATTGTGTCAGAGAGCCACACACACCAAGGCCTCTGTGTTTTATCTGTGTGGGGGGAATGGAGGCACCAGGTCTGAGATGCAGGTCTAGGTCACAAGAGGTACATCTGGACAGCTGGTGAACAAATGCGAAGTGATTCACAAATAGAATAAATTCAGAGGAAATGGGCTTTTGAAGCTAAAGGTGATTAAGGGGGGAAAAAAAGGAAATATAAACTTCACCTCCTCCAGAAGTTCCAGAATGATTGGAAAAAACAAAGGTTTCTGCCACAAACACAGAAGGGTTTAAGCACATTCTGATTTAATCTGCACAGACTGGAAACCTCAGCGACCCTAGGATCTAACCGGGAGAGACTGTCAACCCCTCGCTGGGACTGCGGAACTCAAAGCAGAGGGCTGGTGACCAGGCCACCCTCCTATGTCTTCCCAGTCTGCAGTCTGCTCTCACCTGGTCTGCTCCGGGGGGAAACGCAGAAAGGAGTTCTTTTGAGCTTTGAATTGTGCAGCTGAAAAAATAATGTTTTAAACAGTTGGAAATTCATTCACCTAAAGACTCTGTGCAGAGATTTCTATTTTAGCACAGATGAAATAAAATGGTAGCAGCACTGTGAAATGATCTTATGAACACGTAGGAGAAGTTGGAAAGGTACGTGTGAGAGGGAGCTGGGAGGTGGCAGCTAAGAGAGGACTCCACAGGGTCCAACCTGGAATCTGAAGTCTTCCCAATGGTCCGAGACATTCCTTGGAGGAATAGATTTGGATGAAGAAAAACTGCATAATTTGAATTCTGTTGCTGACCTTTCTGTGATAGGCCATCAGAATATTGTAAAAAACTTAAAGCCAAAAAAAAAAAATTACAACTCTTATTATACTGTCTATAAAAGATATAGTGACATGGGTTATACTATAATATTTTTAGAAAAAGGAGATATTTGATTTTGCTGTGGAATGCTCAGAATTCCTTAGGTGGCATATAAGACAGAGATACCAAAGAAACCTTTCATATAAGAAAAGATATAATTTTTTTCACTTAAAAAAATTTAAAACTTTTAAATTCTTATTCCTACACTTCCTTCAAAAGGCTTTTCTTTTTTTTTTTTCAAATTGCTTTTTAAAAGACTCCTTAAACATTTCTCAGACTTCTATTTCAAAGGTGACATCTTTGAGAAAACTGAGTTCAGGATTCTCAAATGTCTCTTCTGTTCTTTGGTGCTGGTGGAGAATACCTTCTCACTTTAAAAAAAAATGATTTTTAAATGACAGTCTCTCAGCTCATTTTTCAATAGCCTCTTCCTATTTCTGGAAAATTGCCTTGGAGTTCAAACAAAGTGAGTCACCCAAGGGGAAAAAAAACTTCAGAAGTCATTCTTATGCATTATCCAGAGCAGAAATTTAATTTAATGGCACTGATATAGAAGAGCTCCTTCATGCAGCAATGTTAAAAGTCTATTCCTTTACTTTTATGACAGCAACAAGTTCAGTTATCTATGCAGATGAAATAATAATAAATGGTGATTGATCCTGGGGCTCATGTATATATGGGAGGGGGGTTGCTGGGGGCAAGAAAGGGAGGTAGACATAATATACAGGGATAATAATTCTATAACATAATTTGGGGGATGTCTTTATTGTCTTTCCTCCCTCCTACCTGGGATTGGAGCAGTCCCCTTTTTCACAGTGCTTCTTCCCCCACTCTGCCTTTATATTTGCAAGGTTTTCCTCTGGGAAAAGGGAGGGTGGCAAGTAGAGGACTTGAAATGGTCCAGAATTACTTTCACCATTGAAACTGGTCATTCCCACTAAATTGCTTTTCCTTTTCCTTTTTTTCCTTTTTTTTTTTTTTTTTTTTCTGAAGTTGGAAACGGGGAGGCAATCAGACAGACTCCCGCATGCGCCTGACTGGGATCCACTCAGCATGCCCACCAGGGGGTGATGCTCTGCCCATCTGGGGCATCACTCTGCTGCAACCAGAGCCATTCTAGCGCCTGAGGCAGAGGCCACAGAGCCATTTTTAGTGCCCCGGCCAACTTTGCTCCAATGGAGTCTTGGCTGTAGGAGGGGAAGAGAGAGACAGAGAGGAAGGAGAGGGGGAGGGGTGCAGATGGGCACTTCTCCTGTGTGCCCTGGCCAGGAATCGAACCTGAGACTTCTGCACGCCAGGCCGATGCTCTACCACTGAGCCAACTGGCCAGTGCCAATTGCTTTTCTCTTTGTGTGGAAAAGAATGCATCAGGGCATAGACTTTTGATATAATTCCTTATGACCCATTTTTGCTGTAGGGCCTGTTTATGACTACCATGCCTGTGAATGCATCCATTGTCGACTGTAGATTCAGATGTGTCTGTTCATGCACTTGCTTCAAGAAGAACATTTATACTTTAATACTAAGTGACAGTAACATTCTATGGGTTCTCTTTTCCATTTTGAAATGATCTCCTGTATGGTTCACTGTTTTATTTTCTTAATGGGACATATTTGTTATTATATTTATTTATTTAATTTAAAAATTTCTTTTTAACAGGGTGACATTGATAAATAAGAGTACATATGTTTCAGATAAAAATTTTTATAGCATTTGAACTGTTGATTATGTTGTATACACATCACCTAAAGTCAAATCATTTTCTATCACCTTATATTTGTCTCCCTTTATACCCCTTCCCTCCACCTCCTCCTTCACCCCTATTCCCCACACTCCCTTCCCCTGGTAACCATTTCACTTTTATCTATGTCCATGAGTCTCAGTATTATATCCCATCTGTGTGAAATCATATAGTTCTTAGCTTTTTCTGTTTACTAATTTCACTCAGTATAATGTTCTCAAAGTCCATCTGTGTTGTCAAAAATGTCACTATGTCATCATTTCTTATGGCTGAGTAGTATTCCATTGTATAGATGTACCACATCTTCTTTATCCAGGGATAAAGGGACACTTTGGTTGTTCCCATGTCTTGGCCACTGTGAATAATGCTATGATGAACATGGGGGTGCATGTGTCATTATGTATCAATGTTTTCAATTTTGGGGGGTAGTTATCCAGTAGAAGGATTGCCAGGTATTATGGTAATTCTGTTCTTAATTTTTTGAGGAACCACCATACTTTCTTCCATAATGGTTGTACTACTTTACATTCTCACCAACAGTGAATGAGGGTTCCTTTTTCTCCACAGCCTCTCCAACACTTGTTATTACCTGTCTTATTGATAATAGCTAATCTAACAGGTGTGAGGTGGTATCTCATTGTAGTTTTGATCTGTATTTCTCAAGTAGCTAGTGAAGTTGAACATATTTTCATATATCTGTTGGCTATTTGTATGTCCTTTTAGGAGAAGTGTCTGTTCAGGTCCTTTTCCCATTTTTAATTGGATTGTTTGCTTATTTGTTGATGAGCTCTGTGAGTATTTTATATATTTTGGATATTAACCCATTATCAGAGCTGTTGTTTGAAAATATCATCTCCCATTTCGTTGACAGCCTATTTAATTTGTTGTCAGTTTCTTTTGCTGTGCAGAAGCTTTTTATTTTGATATAGTCTCATTCATTTATTTTTGCCTTTACTTCATTTGCCTTTGGGGTAAAATTCATAAATTGTTCTCTATGGCCAACTTCCATGAGCTTAGTACCTATCTTATATTAAGTCTTTGGCCCATTTTAAATTATTTTTTGTGCAGGGGAACAAACTAGTCAAGTTTTATTCTTTTGCATGTGGCTTTCCAATTTTCCCAGTACCATTTTTTGGAGAGGCTTTCTTTTCTCCGTTGTGTGTTTTTGTCTTCTTTGTCAAAGATGATTTGTCCATATATATGTGGTTTTATTTCTGGGCTCTTGATTCTGTTCTATTGGTCTGTATGTCTGTTTTTCTGTCAATACCAGGCTGTTTTGATTATCGTGGCTCTATAATATAATTTGAGGTCAGATAGTGTGATAACTCCAGTTCATTTTTTTCCCTCAGGATTGCTTTGGCTATTCAGAATTTCTTAAGGTTCTATACAAACCTGGTAATTTTTTTTTCTTTAAAAAATGACATAAGGATTCTAATGGGGATTGAATGAAATTTGTATATTGCTTTGGGTAATATGACCATTTTAATGATGTTGCTTCCTCCAATCCATGAACATGGAATATTTTTTTCATTCCATTGTGTCTTTTTCAATTTCTTTCAATAATGTTCTATAGTTTTCAGTATATATTCCTAAGTATGATATTTGATTTTCATTGTTGTTGGAATTGTAAAAGGAATTGTTTTTATGAGTTCATTTTCCAAAGTTTCATTGTTGGCATATAGAAAAGCAGTAGACTTTTGTATATTGACTTTGTATCCTGCTACTTTACTGTATTGTTTTATTGTTTCTAAGAGTTTTTTGGTCGACTCTTTGGGGTTTTCTAATACAGGACTATTTTATCTGCAAAAAATGATACCATTAGTTCTTCATTCCAAATATGGATGCCTTTTATTTCTTTCTCTTGCCTGATCGGTCTGGCTAAAATTTCCAGAACTATGTTGAATAGGAGAGAAAATAGTGGGCAGACTTGTCCTGTTTCTGATTTTAGAGGAAAAGCCTTTGTTTTTTCACCATTTATTATTATATTAGCTGATAGTTTGTCATATATAGCCTTTATTATGTTGAGGTACTTTCCCTCTATTTCAATTTTATTGAGTGTTTTAAACATAAAGGGATATTGCATCTTAGCAAATGCATTTTCTGCATCTATTGATAAAATAGTATGGTTTCATTCTTTGTTTTGTTCATGTGGTGTATTACGTTGATTGATTTCCATATATTGAATCATTCTTGTGTTCCTGAAATAAATCCCACTTGATCATGATGTATTAATATTTTTAATGTGTTGTGGTCTTCAATTTGCTAGTATTTTGATTAGAATTTTTGAATCTGTATTCATTAGAGATATTGATTTGTAGTTTTCTTTTTTGTGTGTTGTCCTTGTCACATTTTGGTTTGAGGCTTATGTTGGCCTCATAAAATGTGTTAGGGAGTATTGCTTCTTTTATTCTTGGGGAGACTTTGAGAAGGACAGGTACCAAATCTTTGAATGTTTAGTATAATTCACCAGTGTAGCCATCTGGTCTTGGAACAGATGTTTGGGGAATGTTTTTTGTTTTTTGTTTTTTGTTTTATTTTATTTATTCATTTTAGAGAGGAGAGAGAGAGAGAGGAAATACAGGGAGGAGGAGCTGGAAGCATCAACACCCATATGTGCCTTGACCAGGCAAGCCCAAGGTTTTGAACTGGCGACCTCAGCATTTCCAGGTCAACGCTTTATCCACTGTGCCACCACAGGTCAGGCTGGGGGATGTTTTTGATAATTGTTTTTATTTCCTTCCTGCTCATAAATCTATTCAGGTTTTCCACTTCTTCATGACTCAGTCTAAGAAGATTGTATAGTGCTAGGAATTTATTCATTTCCTGTAGGTTGTTGAATTTGGTGGCATATAATCTTTCATAATAATCTACTATGATCCTTTGTATATCTATGATGTCTTTGCTAATTTCTCATTTTTTATTTTATATTTTGCTTACTTGAATTCTTTCTCTTTTTTCCTTAGTGAGTCTAGCCAATGGTTCGTTGACTTTATTAATATTTTTCAAAGAATTAGCTCTTTGTTGTATTAATTTTTTCTATATATTTTTGTTCTCTCTCTCATTTAATTCTGCTGTAATTTTTACAATTTCCTTCCTTCCTTCTGCTGACTTTGAGTTGCCTTTGTTCTCCTTTTTCTAGTTTCTTAAGATGTGATGTTAGGTTGTTTACTTGGAATCTCTCTTGTTTGTTGATATAAGCCTGTAATGATATAAGCTTCCGACTTATTACTGCTTTTGCTGCACCCCAGAAATTTTGATATGTTGTGTTGTCATTTTCATTCATCTGTATATATCTTTTGATCTCTGCTTTTATTTATTCTTTGACCCAGTCATTTTTTAGAAGTATGTTAATTTCCACATTTTTGTGGGTTTATTTACTTTTTTTAGAGTTGAATTCTAATTTCAAAGCCTTATGGTTAGAAAATATGGTTGGTACCATTTTAGGCTTCTTGAATTTGTTGATGTTAGTTTTGTGGCTGAACATATGGGCTATCTTTGAGAATGTTTCATGCACACTGGAGAAGAATATATAATCTGACACTTTAAGATGAAATGTCCTATAAATGTTTATTATGTTCATTTGGTCCAGTGTGTCTTTTAAAGCTGATAGTTCTATATTGATTTTCTGTTTCGATCATCTATCTAAAGCCATCAATTGTGTGTTGAAATCTCCAAGTCTCATTGTGATTTTGTCTGCTTCTATTTTTAGGTCAGTTAGTAGATGTCTTATATATTTTGGTGCTCCCTGGTTAGGTGCATATATATTAAGAAGTGTTATGTCTTTTTATGCAATGTTCCCTTTATCATTATGAAATGTTCATCTTTGTCCTGGTTACCTTTGTTTTCTTGAAATCCATGTTGTCAGATATGAGTATGGCTACACCTACTTTTCTTTGGGTATTATTTTCTTGGAGAATTGTTTTCCAACCTTTCATTTTGAATCTACTTTTGTCTTTGCTGCTTAGATATGTCTCCTGAAGGCAGCATAGGGTTAGGTTTTGCTTTTTGATCCAGTCTGCTACACTGTGTCTCTTTATTAGTGAGTTCAGTCCATTTACATTTATCATAGTTATTGACACCTGAGGATTTCCTATAGCCATTTTATGTTTTGTTTTCTGGTAGTTCTGTGTCTTGTTTAGTTCTTCTCTTTTCCATTTCTGTCAGTTGTTTTTGTTTGGTGGTATTCCATACTTCTTTCCCTTGTTTTTCTTTTTTTAAGCTGTGTATTTCATTAGTAGCTTTTTTGTTGGTGGATGACATTAGGTTATTAAGAGAAAAATGTTCATATGTAGAAGAGTTTTTTGTCTTATGTCTCAAACCAGCACAACTCATAATTTTGCAGGTCTTGGGTGGGATAGGTGGAGGATTAGAAAATAAACACAGAAAGAAAAAAGATAGGATTGGGAGGACCCATTGCTAAGCTGCTGGCTTGCAAGAGTGAGTCTTCACCCCCCCAGAAGCTTTATTTATAGGGAAGAGAGCAAAGCCATTAGCAAATCAAAGAGATCTCTGATACAGTCACTTTTCCAAGGCAAATCAAGAATTCTCTCAAGTGCAGAAAACCCCCCACCATGAATAACATTTTAACTTCATAAAACAAAAGGTAAAAGGAAAACTGCCTCCAGTCTCTTCAAGGAACATGGGAGATGGAAGGAGTAGAAACAAATAGTATCACAGCTAACAAGGGCATGTAAGTTGCCTTTACCAACTTAAACAATCAGAGGTTAAGTTGCCTGTAGCAACTTAATCAAGCAAGTGAGGTAGGGGGTAGGCAGCAAGAACCCTGTCAGTTTACTGCTGTCTCCCACACCTCTGTCTCCCACAAATTTAAATTGCAAGGACTCTGTCAGATTGCAAGTCTCTTCAGTCTTATGAGTGTTTCTGCACTCCATCCTCCTTTGCTACTGCTGATCTTTATCCTCTTCCTTTTTATGTTATTGTTGTCACAGATTATCCTTGTTTTTATTGTGACCTTGTTGTAGCTTTCACTTGTAGTTTTGATTTGTTTTGTTCTTTGTGTCTGGTCAAATAACCCTATTGAGTATTTCCTGCGGTGAGTTTCTGGTGATAAATTCTCTCAGCTTCTGTATGTCTATAAAAGTTTTTATTTCTCCTTTTAATATATTTTTTAGTATTTTTCTGAAGTTGGAAACGGGGAGGCAGTCAGACAGACACCCGCATGCACCTGACCAGGATCCACTCAGCATGCCCACCAGGGGGCGATGCTCTGCCCATCTGGAGCATTACTCTGTTGTGATCAGAGCCATTCTAGTGCCTGAGGCAGAGGCCATGGAGCCATCCTCAGTGCCCAGGCCAACTTTGCTCCAATGGAGCCTTGGCTGCGAGAGAGGAAGAGAGAGACAGAGAGGAAGGAGAGGGGGAGGGGTGGAGAAGCAGATGGGCACCTCTCCTGTGTGCCCTGGCCAGGAATCAAACCTGGGTCTCCTGCACACCAGGCCAACACTCTACCACTGAGCCAACTGGCCAGGGCCTTCTCTTTTATATTTGAAGGATAATTTTGATGGGTATAGTATTTTTGGCTGGTAATTCCTCTCTTTTAGTGCTTTTAATATTTGGATCCACTCTCTTCTGGCTTGTTGAGTTTCTACTGAGAAGTCTGATGTCAACCTAATGGACTTTCCTTTATATGTTATATTTCTCTTTTCTCTAGCTGTCTTGAGGTTTCTTTCTTTGTCATTGATTTTTGACAATTTTATTATGATGTGCCTTGGAGTAGGTCTGACTGGGTTGCAGTAACTTGGTGTTTTGTTAGCATCCTAGATTCAAGGTTCTACCTCTTTCCACAGGCTTGGCAAGTTCTCATCAGTTATTTGTTTAAATACTTTTCCATTGCCTTTTTCTTCTCTTCTTCTCCTGATATACCTGTTGTTCTTATATTGCTCTCTCTGAAGGAGTCAGACAATTTTTGTAGAGCTCTCAGTTTTTTAAATTTGTGAGTCTCTCTCCTCTTCTCTCTATAGCATGTCACTAATTCTTTCCTCTATCTGGCTTGTTTTATTAGCTAAACTTGCTACTTCAGTCTTCAATTCACATATTGAGTTATTTATCTCTGTTTTTAAAGTTTTAATCTCCTTGGTGAGGTATTTGTTTTGGTCATTAATTTGTTTTCTGAGCTCATTAAGTTGCCTAGTAGTGTCTTTTCATTGAGTATTTTCAGAACTTCAGTTTTGAATTCTTTATCATTTAACTTCAAGGTTTCCATCTGATTGAAATTTTTTTCCCGGAGATTTTTTTCATTTTCTTTCTGAACTATGTCTCTGTCTTGTGTAGCCATGATATTCTATTTCTTCTTCCTTTAAGACATTTGAGACTGGTATTGTTAAGAACCCCAACAAAAAACTACTAAAAAATGAAAATAAAAATACAACACATAAAAATTTTAAAAATTATAACAAGAAGAAAAACATAGGATAAAAGATAAAATCAAATAAATTAAAAATAATACACCAACCAAAAATAAGAATGAAAATTATAAAACCTAACCTAACCAGGTGGTGGTACAGTGGATAGAGCATCAGACTGGGATGCAGAGGACCCAGGTGCAACACCTCAAGGTTGCCAGCTTGAACATGGGTACATCTTGTTTGAGCAAGGCTTACCAGCTTGAACCCAAGGTTGCTGGCTTGAGCAAGGGGTCTCTTGGTCTGCTGTAACCCTCAGTCAAGGCACATATGAGAAAGCAATCAATGAACAACTAAGGTGTCACAATGAAGAATTGATGTTTCTCTTCTCTCTCCCTTCCTGCCTGTCTGTCCCTATCTGTCCCTCTCTGTCTCTCTCTCTCTGTCACACGCAAAAAAAAATTATAAAACTTAAAGAAAATGAAATTCAAAAGAGAAAAAGAGGAAAAAAATCAATAAGAAGAAAAAAGGGGAAGAAAGGAAAAATAAATTTTGGTTTTGAGAGGTTTCTTCCAGTAGGTGTTGTTGCATTGCAACTTTTAGCTCTGGGAAGTTTCTGGACTGTCTTCTCCTGAGATGTTGCTGTCACAATGATGTAAGCAAGGCTGCAGTATTATTGGTGGGTAGAATGTGTTGTGAGGGATTTACAGCTTCAGCTTTCCAGCTTTCCAGCTCTAGAAATGGTGATATCAGACCTCTGGGAGCTCCTCCTCATGTCTCAACAGACCTAGGGACCAAACATGGAGCATCTCTGTTCTTCAGGGGAGAGAGTGGCTCTGAAGAGCTAGCTATGGGGTTTGTTTCTGCCAGTGTCTGTACCACAAGGTGAGGGAGGTAGGATCTGGAAGGCTGGGGGCTGCACTTTAGTTTTCTCAGTCTCTGCCAAGTGCAGGCTGCAGGCAGACTGTAGGAACACTGGCTGTGAACCCACACTCTGGCAACTTTGGTTTGTTTCTTCCTCTGACCCTCTGTCTCACTGCTACTCCTGAAAGAAGACCTAGTCACTTCAAGTTTCCCTCTCTGTATCTCTCAGATAGAATCTAAACTCCTGAGCTTCTCTCTCTCCCCTAGTCCAAAAGAGAGAAAAAAAAAACCATTACACTGGGTTTGTCTCCTCCTCAAAGCTGACTGTGAGTGCATTTTATCTTCTCCCCTCCTTTTCAACCCATCCCACCTTTCATCCTTTTGGTATGTGGATCTTTCAGGCATGCCTGCAAACTCAGCTGGGGTCCCTTTACTGTGTTACAGTTGTTCAATCTGTTAAAATTTCAAGGGGAGAGATCAGGAGTATCTTTCATGACACCATTACTGTGACATCCCACATTTGTTTTTAAAACACATAAAATTACAGTTGAGAGATATTTGAGTTCTCCAGCTTTGGTGCACTGATTAAGAGTGCTGACTTGAGCCAGGTTCATTCTCCATTAAGGCCCACTTTCTAGCTGTGTGTGCCCTTTGTAAAGCCACTGTGCCTCAGTTTCTTTGTCTATCAAATACAATGACCTCATGCTACAATGAACATTAAATAAGTAAATGAATCTAAAGTGCTATTTGACAAATCATATCCACTGTAATTATTATTGTCATTATTATCCTAGAATCAAGCATGAAGTAAACCTTTTGGCCATGAAATACAGACATAGCTATTCACAGTTAGCAAGTCATTCCATTAAATATTAGCTTATTGGATATTAATAAATACTGAATAAGGTTATGTGGGAACTGTGTTTTATTACCATTTTATAGAAGCCTAAGATAAGTCAGTAAATAGCAAAGCTAGGTTTGAGATTGAAATCAAGGTATTTTTAGTTGATTTCAAGGTCTTCTCTATTAGAGATAATTATGAATAATAATATATCACATTTCACATTCAACAACATCACATTTAAACTATAAATACAATGAAGAAGTCTTCAAAAAATGATTATACAAAATAATTAATACAAGCAGGATATAATCAAAGAGAAATAATATGAAAAAAATCCCTGTTGACATGACCAAGAAAGCTACTAAATAGTCTTTTTTTAAATGCCTTGGTATACTCTAACTTCCCTTTCTCCCTTTATTGTGCAGACCTGGAAGTTCAGGCAGCAACTGATAATACAATGTGGCGGTGTTAGCAATTTGCACTGTTGGGGCCAGAATCCAAGCCAGTACCTGTTCTACTGTGTCTCTGCATGGGTGTATATGATGCATGTCACTTCCTTTTTCCACTGTAGATGTGGCTAACTTTTTATCCAAATAACATTTACAAAGGGCTTCACAATATCATCTGTGTTTTCATCCTTATGATCTCACCTAGGATGACTATCCTGCCTACTGGGACTATGAAGGAAGATATAAGCAGAGACTCTGAAGGCCAATTCAGAGAAATAAAATCACTGAATCTTAGCCTATGCAATATTAAGCTAGAAAAGGAAGTTAAATCAAGAGTCAGTGAATAGAAGGTGATTGGAAACTGGTAGCAAAAAATTAGAAGTGAGGAGGATGACATACAGCAACGAAGGCAGACAGGGTGCTATAATGCGGTTTGATTGCTCCAAAATGAATCTCCTGGATGTTGGATTCTAGTGGCTGAACCCTTTTTAATTCCTACTCTACCCGGTCAGACCACCATGTGACCATAATATGCACCACAGCGAGGTAGCTAAGCTCTATTATTACCATTGTATCAGTTTCCTAGAGCTGCCAAAATAAATGACCAAAACCCAGGTGACCTAAAACAACAACAGTGATTTTCTCACTGTTCCAGAGGCTAGCAGTTTATCGTGTGACAGGGCCATGCTCCCTCCAAAGTCTCCAAGAAGAATTCTCCCTTTGCCTCTTCTTGTTTCTGTTGGTTGCTGGCAATCTTCGGCATTCTGGGTCTTATAAATGTATCATTCCAATGTCTTCTTCCTTTTCTCCTGTATGTCCACATGCAAATTTTCCTCATCTTAGAAAAACATCAATTCTTGAATGAAAGTTCACTCTATTCCAGTATGACCTCATCTTAACTTGATTACACTGCAAAGACCCTATTCCCTAATAAGGTCACATCCACAGGTACTGAATAGATATGAATTGGAGGCAGGCATTATTTAATTCAGCATATCCCTCTTTTACAGATGTGGAGACTGAGGTTCATATAGGCTAAGCAATTTCCCCATATCATTCAGAGGGGCAAACTAGAATTTAAAACCAAGTCTTCTGACCCCAGTTCTGTGTTGTTTCTATGGTACCATGAAGTATGAAAGGCATCTGATGTAGCTTTATTTGTTATCCACATAAAACTTTTTTTTTCTTTAAAAAAGGCATTATCTATAGTTTTACATATGGGAGGAGAATGACTTTCTTGAACTTTCTGCCTTTTCTATTTGTTCCCATAACAATCTGATATTTCATAACTATTACCACTTTATTTTATTTGCTCTGTTATTTATCTTTTTCTACTAAAAACTGAGAAAAACAGCATTGGTGGTGGCACGGGTGAATGAGATTGGAAAAGAGACAGTCTTGCATGGGTCATATGGGTTAAATGCAAAGTTTGGGCTGTAACACATTCTTAGCAACATTGACTTTATTTTACAGTATCTCCTCAAAGTATCCAGCCTTTCCCGCTATGCTCAGAGTCTCGAATCCATTAGGAACATCAGGCACAGTACCTATGATTGATGAGCTTCATATAGGCCAACAAAATATTTGCAACCTGGAAAAATATTACCAGCTACAAAATAATAAAAGAATGCTGCAAAACTAAAAGCAATAGCTATCTTGATTAATCTGTGATAATATATAATACATTAACTTAGTAACTACAATAATTATTACAGAAATAAATATGCAAATTTAAATGTATCTGGGATCTCTCTAAATTTGAATTTATTTATTGTAATGTGGAATGGTTAAAAGGTGTCTCCAACAGTAAAAACACCATGGATGAATAAAGATCCTACAAAAAGCACTGATGACATCAAAACCAACCTATTTAGGATGATCAAAACAACTCAGATTGTCTGGTATCTGAGATGGGAGAGTCTGAACAGTTCCTTTTTTTTTTCTTTCATTACAAGTAAAGCAGCTTCTCCTTATTATATAACTGCCTTAGTCAGACTCGGTAACGTGGCATTTGGTGAGGTCGTCATGTACTATTTGCAGCTCACTTAATCCGAGTGTTCCTTCCGGGGATATGCCTAACAGAGAGATGTTTCATCTTGGTGTTTTTTCCTGCGAAATTTTTGATCCAATTATCTTTTAATCTTTTGCTACACAGTGTGTTGGGCAAGCAATATAGCAACTAGAGCCCTTGTCTGTAATGTCAATTAACCTAAGAGATGAAAGAACCGAAAATATTTGAAATAAGAAAAGGTAACTCTGAACAGAAAAAGCTTCATTATTTTCTTACCTCTCTGTTCCAGATAATACCTAAAGAACTAAAGAGCAACTCAGTTTTAAGGATGTTACTAATTTTCTTAGTGAGAACTAATTTAGTTTCAGCTCCCTCATTACTGCTGCTCATGGAATAAAGTCTTATTATTCCTTCTGCTTGGACTATTGTCATACCATTCAAGGCCAACCTCTAACACTGCTGTTAAGGACACATGTTCTGTATTGGGGAGTCTTATCATTCCTGTTGGCAGTGAAAGTTTATTTGGTGTAAACACAGTAAAAACCAAGGATGTAAAAGTGGGTCCGCACTTTTCTCATAATTTCTCAGCCTTCTCTTGACCTCCCACCCTTCCTCCTCAGGGCTAACCTTCATAGGCCATGCTTTCAACCACTGTCCTACCAACTTCCTCAGTTCTCTCAGCCCTTTGTTCTCACCATGCAAACTCCACAGATTCCTACCCTTCAGTTCCAGGGACTGTCACCTGTTTCCATAAAGGCAACTGAATATCACCCCAAGAGTCACTCAACTTTCCTGCTGCTCCACAAAACTACCACCTGCAATTTGTCTCAAGGGAATACTATTTATCTTAAGCCCTTCTTGTTTATCATTGGTCAGCAATATCCCATGCTCATCCATTATTTCTCTGCAAGTCCTTATCCTAATACTCACTCTCATCAAATAACCACCTCCACATCAACATCAAGCCTGAGCCACTTGAAGTTCCCTTCCCCATTCCCAGAAATCTCTGTGGACACACCTCTCCCTTCAGCCTAGGGAAAACTTGCCCTTTATCGTGGTGAAGCTCCCATCTTTGTTCTCCATGGCATCCATCCCTGTATTCCTTCTGTATGCCAGGCACTGAAGTTGCAACCAAATAAAGCACAGGATGCTTGCTCAAAGGATAGTAAGAGACAAAGAACAGACATATGTAAGTACCACCATATATGTCATTTTCCTCTTTTTGGTAGAAGAGTATTTAGAATACTATGGCCAGAAATGTTCCAGAGAAGATGATACCTGAGAAAATCATGCAGGATGGGAAGACTAACCCGGATAAAAAGGAGAGGGGAGGCCATCCTGTGCAGTGCGAGCAGCAATTGCAATGGCTCAGAATCATGACAGCGAGGAAGTGCTGAGCTAAAGCTGAGTTATCCAGGTGGAGGGGAAAACTGTGAAGCAGGACAAATACTTCTTAATCAGGTGCCAAAATATGACACAGAAAAGAGGTTAGGGTTTTTATGCTGATGTCACTGAGGAGCCATTGAAAGTTTCTCATCGTGGGGAGGGGGCAGTCACATTTGCACTTGAGAAAGAATATCTGCATGCAGTGTGGGAGATAGAGCTAGGGGCTTGAACTAAGAGGAAAGCCAGCTAATAAACTTGCAGGAACCCAGCCCAAGAAAGACAACAGGGTGAACAAAGGCGTTGCTCCCTCAGAGCAGCAGAGGGAGAGGTGCCTTCATATGGGCAGCAGTGGTCTCAAGCCTCAGGCATCACTAACTGCAGAAGCTCTGCTTTGGCTGTCAGTGCCAGTGGCCTGGCCTCGTGGAAGTTCAGCAGCAGACTTCACTGTGGAAAACCAGAGAAAAGGAAAAAACATTGTAAACCCTACACAGGAGCCAAACTACTTTGTATTCCTAGGTCTACCTGAAGAACTGAGTCAGTTGTAAGTGTGAGTGTGTGTGTGTGTGTGTGTGTGTGTGTGTGTGTGTGTGTGTGTGTGATGTAGAGATTAATGAATGCTGTTGGAGTTCCTGCAACAACAGGTTGAGGCATGGGAAAGAGAGGTTTATAACAACTGGTCTTACACTCATTTACTATCTTTACTAGGGAGCCCTTGACTTCCACGTGTCCTCAGTAAGACATCCCCAGAGAAGGATGTATCTCTGATGTACAAAACAGAGTCTGTGGATTTGTAAGACATGGCTCTCTACAGAATTTCCAAGAATCTCAACTCCCTTGGCAGATAAAATGGTGATATTTCAAAATTTAAATGCTCCCTGCTGTGTGAGGTAACCCCAGGAATTTCAATTAGAGACCACACTTACTATTCTGATCGAGAGGCACATGTGTGATGCAGAGAAAAGAAAAAAAGACCTGGCTGTCTGTCCCCGATGTCCCAGGTCATTCCTTGTTTCCTGTGTGCCTTTGTGTTCTGTATATTTTTTAAATTAATGGTAAAGTTTGGCATCAGGTAAGATTTATGTCTAATTTCATCATTCCGCTCTATATTATACCAGAGTAGAACTAGTGAAGCACTAGTTACTATACTAATCTTATTACATACCTAGTTTTACCTACAACATGGCTTGTTCTGGGGGAAAAAAGGTTGTACTTAAATTTCCTGATTTTTTGTCAAGCCTTTGTGACAAATCAAATGCTCTTATTCATTCAAATATTTCCAAGTGATCTATCCAATTAAATGTGAATTTTTTTTTATCCACAGTAAAGCTATCTCCATAAACCTGGTCCAGTTTTCTGCCCCCTTTTCCCAGCAAGATAATCCCTGACTTGTTTTCAAAACATTACCAGTGCAAACAAATTGTATGTTAGTGCATGTCTTCATAACTTTGTTTCTCATGTTCCAACTGGAAGGAGTCACATGGATTAAAGTAAAAATACCTGTAGGAAAAGTTCGCTTCTGTGCAAAGCAAGTATAGGCACTGCTTTGAATCCACAAGATAAAGCAAGCAAAGCTATGCTTTCTTCTCTGGGGCAATTTAGACATGCAGTAAGGCAATTAGCTGCCTTAGCAGAAGAAAGCTGTCCTCACAAGTAGGCGGCTGGGGAGCTGTGAATTAGCTTTTCAACACCTGAAGCATAAGTTAGAGAAAGTTAATGGCTCTGCTTTGAGAATAATAAGAAAAGCCCGGGATGAGATGAGGTCCCTTTCTTCACAGTATTTTTCACATTTTAATACAGTAATTAGTAGTCCATCGATATTTATAGCATCACAATAAAGGGGCATATTTGGGGAAAATATTCGATCATGTGCATATTTTGTTCACAGTTGTCCATGATTAGAGAGAGCTCTGTCAGGGCAGGGACATTTTGTGTCAAGGCTTTCTAAATCAGTGCCTATTGCTTGGGAGAAATGAGGCCACTTCTAAGTGCTAGCCTTGCAACCCTAGACCTAAAATGTGATGCTCATCTTAAACTATGTGGGCATTTTATGGGGTGAGGCTGTAGTGACTTTTTAAGCACATCATTAAAGAAGAGAAGGTATTCCTGATATTATCGACTTCAGCAGTTTTGAGCGTAAGCACGTATCAGATTCACCTGGACTCAACCAACTGGTATTCATTCAGTAGTTTTGGGGTAGGGCCCTGTTGGGCAGATAAAATCTATTATTATGCTCACTTTGTTAAAGATGGTGCTGCCCACGTGGAAGCCCGTTGCCCAGGTGATGGTATTGGTTGCCCTTCTTGCTTGGGATGGGCGTGATTATATTAATGTGTGTTAGGGGCTGGCTGTGGGCAGACAGGATCCTTGTAGCCTGGGGCTTGGTTTCGAGACTAAGCCTTTCCCACTCTTTTTGATGTGGGGTGGTGCACTCTCACGAGGAATCCCATTATGCCTCAGATAAGTGACTTTGTATAAGAGAATTCCTTGTTTGTATATTGGATTAAAGGTT
Source organism: Saccopteryx leptura (assembly GCF_036850995.1). NCBI lineage: Eukaryota > Metazoa > Chordata > Mammalia > Chiroptera > Emballonuridae > Saccopteryx > Saccopteryx leptura. The sequence goes on along the minus strand of NC_089510.1, from coordinate 76,672,929 downwards.
TTGAATCTACACTATAAAGTGGGGCTTGCTCTCTCTTGGTTCCTGAGATTAGCATTAGAGAGGAGAGCAGAGAGCAGAGAAAGGCCACATGGAGGAGGCCAGGAGAAGCAGCCAAGATGGCGGAGTGCTGAGTGAGAAGCCAGTTTGTGCAGAGTTTGTGCAGGGAGAAGGAAGGAGATGGGGAACAGAGGTGAATAAGTGTGGTGAGCTAGAAACCTTTGATTCTAGGAAACTCAGACAAGTCAGTAGCTTTGTGAGCACTAAATGAGTGGGTTTTGGAGCCCAGTGTGGGTATTTCTTGCCCGCTGGTTGCAAGATAGAATTAAAGATGATGGCCCACCAGTTTGTGGCTCCATTGTTTTATTACCATCTGTCTGAATCCAATACAAACCTGTATGGGCCAGGCAGCTGTAATAGTGGCCGTGGCTACCGGCTTTACAGGCCCCCAAACTCATATTTCTAACAAATTCCCAGGTGATGCTTTTTGTTCAGGAACTACACTTTGAGAAATATGCATCTGATGCATATAAATCAGTTTCCTATCATAACTGCACTTCAAACGCACATGGTGGGCTTTTAAAATATTTATGCAACCAACCTGAAAGAGGTCCCCATGACCAAAGCTGGAACAATCTGAGTAACAAAATAGATGGTAGAGTTTTTGGTTATAACCCAAAGTATAAAACTTGTATCCATGGATCTGTATTGATATAGAGAAAAGATTAAATAAGCAAATGACGTGGGAGAAGACATAAATATTCCTCATAAAATAATTGCCAATAATTGATGTTGATATCCCCTCCCTTGAAAAACGTAAATCCAAACTCGCATTTAATAAATTGCCTCCAAAACTAGAGTATGGGGAGGTCAAGGGGGTAGAGAATAACTTTACAAGGGAGAAACTGGCAAACACCACTTTGGACACGTTTAATCTTAGGTGAGAAGACATGTTCATGGCATAAAGAGGCATTTCACCTCTGTGTTTTCTTTCTCAAAACCATAACCCCAATGCAACTCTGATAAAACCATCAGAAAAGCTCCAGCGGAGGAACATTCTTCAACATACTTGGCTGATACTCAGCAACAGTTTCCACATCATGAAAAACAAGAAAAGACTAAGAAACTGTCACAGCCAGATACAGCAAAGGAGACATGATGACAAAATGTAATGCATTCTGGATAGGATTCTGAAACTGGAAATAGACATGAGTTAAAAATATAATGAAACTTAATGAAGTCTGGAGTTTAATTAATGGTAATGTACCAGTGCTGGTTTCTTAGTTGTAACAAATGGGTCATGGTCACATAAAATGTTAATAAGAGGGTAAACTGGGTGAGCGGCATACAGGATCTCCCTGTAATATCTTGGCAAGTTTTCTGTAAATCTGAAAATATTTAAAAATTTAACTTTATTGTAAAAATGTGGATGCCCAGAGAACACAGCAGACAAATTAAATCCTACTCTCTGGGGTGTGACCTGGGTTTTCATATTAAGTACCCAAGTGTTTCTCATGTGTACTCATAGTTGGGCACCACTTGGTTTTTGTTTTTTTTTCTTTTTTTTTTGTAATTTTCTGAAGCTGGAAATGGGGAGAGACAGTCAGACAGACTCCCACATGCGCCCGACCAGGATCTACCCGGCACGCCCACCAGGGGCGATGCTCTGCCCACCAGGGGGTGATGCTCTGCCCATCCTGGATGTCGCTATGTTGCGACCAGAGCCACACTAGCGCCTGAGGCAGAGGCCACAGAGCCATCCCCAGCGCCCGGGTCATCTTTGCTCCAATGAAGCCTTAGCTGCGGGAGGGGAAGAGAGAGACAGAGAGGAAGGAGAAGAGGAGGGGTGGAGAAGCAGATGGGCACCTCTCCTGTGTGCCCTGGCTGGGAATCGAACCCGGGACTTCTGCACGCCAGGCCGACGCTCTACCACTGAGCCAACCGGCCAGGGCCCACTTGTTTAGATAGAACTAAATTAATGACCTCCCCACTAAACCCAACTTTCACTTTTGTCAGCATAATAGTTAGTACTAAAACAATTTGCCCATTTCTGTATTTCTAGAGAAAACAACTCTTTCAGTTTGGGTTAAGTAAATGCAAAATGTTAGTACTAGCTACTTAAAAATTTTTTAAAAAGGTAGAAATAAATTCATATAATGGCTTTTTAAAATTACATCCCAGAGCATACCCTGAGGTCCATTCACATCTCATCAATTCTGTTACATCATTTTTGAAATTTCTGTAGGAGAAAGTTGTGTGGGACCAGGGAGAATTTTGTGACAAACAGAAGTTAGGCAACTTAGGTAATTACATTACAGCCCTCTGTTCCTGGAAAGTCCTGTGGAAGTGAGGGGTATTTAAATCTCTGTGATACTTCTAAAAAGTCTATATCTGAAAACATAAACTTTTCTTCTAATTTGTTACTTTTTTTGTGTGTGTATTTTTCCAAAGTAAGAACCAAGGAGGAAGACAGGCTCTTGCATGCACCTGACCAGGATCCATCCGACATGCTCACTAAGGGGCGATGTTCTGCCCATCCAGGGTGTTCCTCCATTGCAACAGGAGCCATTCTAGTGCCTGAGGTGGAGGCCATGGAGCCATCCTCAGTGCCTGGGCAAACTTTTGCTCCAGTGGAGCCTTGGCTGTGGGAAGAGAAGAGAGAGAGAGAGAGAAAAGAGAGAGGAGAGGGTGGAGAAGCAGAGGAGCGCTTCTCCTGTGTGCCCTGGCTGAGAATCAAACCCGGGACTTCCACAAGCCGGGCTGACCCTCTACTGCTGAGCCAGCCTGCCAGGGACTAATTTCTGTTACTTTTTAAAGGAATTACATCTCAATTGTAGCACCTGTCTCATTTTCAATCTCCACAATATTCATAAATCTTCTCAATATAGATATGGTAAAAACAGAAAAACAATTGTAGCTACCAGTCACTCATTATTATAAAAAGTAAAAGAGGCATTTTTATTTATTTTTTAAATGTTACATCAGGAGAGCTGACACTGGAAAGACTAGCTCTTCAATTGGCTGTGTGAGCATCTCCCAGTGCTTCCCCTTCAGTAGTCACTGCATAGAGTTTTCAAACAGCATTTGCCTATGGAGAATTGTGATGAAAGGCTGGAATTCCGCCAGTGAAGTGGCAAATTGTCTGGTCCCTAACCTGACTTGGATTGCCCAGTGTTATGATTTCTGCACGTCTAGAGAATACCACTCACAATATCTCCAGTTTCCCCTTCCACATTGTTGACTAACCCTTGAAGATTGTACACCACTGGCAATTTGGAAAGACAGATGAAGTGCAACTGATGAGCCTATAGATCAGAACAGAAAGTCTGGCATTTGTTGTTTTCACTGCAACTTTTATTGGCATTACAAGCAAACATAGGGATACAGAAAAATGCATGTTTTATACACAGCAAACTTGTTACTCAGCTTTCAAGCTTTAATCTAGACCCACTCTTAGGTATTCTGTTTCCTTATCTGATTATCTGAACACACCCAACCCTGCTGCCAGGCACTGTTAATTGGGCTTAGAAAAGAACATTGGGTTCAAGATTTGGATCCAAAAGTTTTAGTTAGTGTCATAAGAACTTAAAGTGTGCTGCCTTTCATGTTCACTCAGAGACAGAAAGAGGCTGTCTGCAGAAAAGCAAAGTAAAGGAGACAGATATCAGAAAGATGCTGGCAAGGACTAGATGGTAGATGTGCTTGTGAACAGGATGGAGAAGGAAGAGTGAGAAAGGGAGACTGAGAGAGACTGATGAAGATTAATTGGACTTTAAACTGCTCTCTGCTTGTACTTCTTGCACTTAACTTTCATAAGTTACCCTTAGCGTAATAGTATAATTATTTATTTTTTGAGGAGCTTCTTTACTTTAATACAATACACGAGTTTGTTACTTTCAACAAAAATGACACTTATGTGGCCCTGGCCGATTGGCTTAATGGTATAACATAGGCCTGGAGTGTGGATGTCCCAAGTTTGATTCCCAGTCAGGGCACTCAGGAGAAGCGACCATATGCTTCTCTACCCTTCCCCCCTTCTCTCTCTCTCTCTTTCTCTCTCTCTCTCTCACTCTTCTCTTCCTGCAGCCATGGCTCAATTGACTCAAGAGCATCAGCCCAGGCACTGAGGATGGCTCCATGGAGCCTCCGCCTGAGGTGCTAAAAACGGCCCCTAATGGACAGAGCATTGGCCCCAGATGGGAATTGCCAGGTAGATCCCGGTCAGGCCACATACAGGAGTCACTCTCTCTATCTACCCTCCTCTCACTTAGAGAAGAAAAAAGAGAGAGATGCATACATCTGGTAAGTAACTGAAGAACTTCTCAACTACAACAATGTCTGCCATATAATATTTAATAGTATTTGTGATATATAAATTTAATTTTCTCTGCTTCTAGCAATAAATGTTCATTGAGCACATTATTTTGTTGTCCATATACCATCCTTATTTGTTGAAAATGTTAAATTTTAACTATTCTGTACCCACCAATTTAAAAGAAGTATATTTTCCTTGTACTTTTTATCCAATCATAGACATTTTCTTGTTTTGCTTTCCTCCATTCTCTTAATCAACCATCAATGATTTCTCATAATCTTCCTTATGTTTCCTCATTTGATTCCAAAAGCATAAAAAGAACTATAAAATTGCCATGTTCCTGAACATTTTCTCAATCTGTTGAGAGCTAACTTCTGGGCATGTCCTCGGTTTGACTCAAATAAACTCTTATGAAATTTTTCTATAGGTTAGGTTTGGATGTTCTTATGTCAATGTGTATATATCTTATTTTGTTAAGTAAACTTCTCAAAGATATTCAACTAGTAATGCCACTTTCTTATGTTCCACTAATACTGAAGAACCAACAAAGGTCCCTGGAAATATGTCTTTTGCATAGTGATTAAAAACATTGGCTATGGTGCCAGACTGACTGAAATGTTGTGAGAATAAATGAGCTAATTTAGATTAGAACTTGGAACCATTTTCCACATATATAATAATCATTCAAAATGATTATAGCATATTAATATAATGCTTATTGTAATAATTACTATTGTACCATAATAAGCATTCAAAGCTATTGTTATTATCATCATTAGAAATTTGGCTTAGTCTTAGTGGGCTTAATAAATGAAGGAGTTACAAACCTAAAGGAACAAGTCCATCTTTTCAAAGACCATAAAACTATATAAAAAAATCATTCAAGATCAAATGTAGGATAAAGGATAATTTATGTGGCCAGAGACTTGATAAATATGACTAAGAGCTCAAGCCAAATCCTCTTTGATTATTAGTCAGATTATTGTGTGTGTGGTCAATGAAACCAGAATTATAAAAATGTATCCATTTTATTCATTTTGTTCTTTAATTGAATTGATTGGAGTGACAGTTGCTAATAAAATTATATAGGTTTCAAAGATATAATTCTACCAAGACATGGAAACAACCAAAGTATGCCTAAATCAAGGATTGGATAAAGAAGATGTGAGATATATATATATATTCCTAGCAAGGTAAGACTGGAGGAAGACAGTTTTAGAGAAAAATTGAATAAGGCTAATTGACCAGTGTAAATTGTTGGCTCAGTTCTAACATAGAGCAGAATCATTGGATTATGGACCAACAATGAGAGGAAATATACCTTTTCATATATTTGAGGGCCCAACACAGAGAAAATGGTTTATATATATTTGTTCAAGGGTATCTAATCATATATATATATATAATGAAATACTACTTAGCCATAAGAAAAAATGACATATTGTCATTCACAACAACATGGATGAAACTTGAGAACATTATGCTAAGCAAACTAAGTAAATCAGAAAAAGCTAAGAACTATTATGATTTCATACATAGGCGGGATATAAAACTGAGACTTATGGACTTAGATAAAAGTTAAGTGAAAAACAGGGAGGGGGGATCAGGGGAGAGGGAAGTAAAGAGAAACAAATATATATCCCACATAAGTGGGATGTAAAACTGAGACTCATGGACATAGATAAAGGCAAAATGGTTGCCTGGGGTAGGGAATGAGAGGGAGCAAAGAGGACAAATATACAGTGATGGAAAATGATTTGAATTTAGGTGATGGGCACACAACACAATCAACAGTTCAAATGATATAGAGATGTTCACCTGAAATCTGTGTACTCTTATTCATCAATGTCACCCCATTAAACTTAATTTTAAAATAAAATATTAAAATTAAAATTAAAAAGGATGTAATTATATAATATATCATCTGTATATTGAAGAGTGTATCCTTTTCATTATATATCCATCTTCAATTTACTCTTAACCATAAAAGCACTTAAGATAATCATGTATTATTATTTAATGTGCTTCCTAAGGAGATTCAGAATGTGTTGGTAAACTGTTCTGTAAACTATTAAATAATAAATACTTTAAGCTTTGTGAACCATTGTTTCTCTTTGGCAACTATTCATCTTTTTGTGCCATGTTGCGCAAGCAGCCATAGACAAGTACTAAATGAATGATCATAGCTCTGTTCAAATAAAACTTTATTTAAAAAAACAGGTGGTGGGCTGGATTTGGTTTATGAGATACAATTTAGCAATCCTTGTCTTAGAAGGTTTCAACTGTTTCCCTACAACTTTAACTCCCAAGATTTCTTTCAAAGGCACTTTCTAGGCACTTCAAAGTTGCTTAATCTCAAATGGTATATAGAGTGAGCAAGGTGACCACGGCAGCATGTATCTAAGAAGAGGAAAGCAAGCAAATGGAATGGTCATCTTCAGGTCATGTCTCAGTAGTGACCTAGAAGAGAAAAGAGAAGAGCAGAAACAGGAGGTACCATTGTCCTGATTCTCTTACATGTGCCACAGTGAGTCTTCAGTAAATATGGGTCAGAAAGCAGTATTACAGATAAAGCAGAGACATTCCTAGCAAGGTAAGACTAAAGGAAGACAGTTTTAGAGAAAAATTGAATAAGGTTAATTGACCAGTGTAAATTGTTGGCTCAGTTCTAACATAGAACAGAATCATTGGATTATGGACCAACAATGAGAGGAAATATACCTTTTCATATATTTGAGGGCCCAACACAGAGAAAATGGTTTATATATATTTGTTCAAGGGTATCTAATCAAGTGTTAACAGGAAATCCAGGTAGTGGTCATCATTTAAACAGTTTGTCTATATGTGGAAGATATCCAGCTCAGAGAAAGACAATGTAAAAGCAGTCTAGTCCTAGCAAGTTAAAATATAAAATCTAAGCAGAGCCTTATGACAGCCTGGAATTAAGAGTAGGATTTTAGTCAAAATGAAGCCTAGTTAGAGCAACACATAAAATGAGGAAGAAAAATCAAGGTAGAAACTCTAGTGCAGGTCAACACCAGATTTGGAAGACTCACAGGGTATGTCTTTATTGTGATTATAAGACACTTAAAACATTTTCCAAGATACTTATGTGATCATATTTAATTCATTCCGAATTTAAATATCATCTTCTTTAGTTTTCTTAATTGAGAGGCAAAAAGTTCAAATAAGAAGGAAAGCACAACTCTCACTTTTCATTTTCTCTTATTTAGAATGATTGAACACAAGACCCACATAACCTCTAAGAAATGAAAAATGTAAATTATGCTTTTATCTTTCAGAAACAATATGGTCACTTGTCATTACAGAGTCACTCAGAAGAAAAATAACAGCACAAAGACATTTTATCTGAATTTTCTCTTTGATTGTCTACATCATTTTCAACAAAAGTGTTAGTAAAAAACAGTGTAACTTTGACTTTACTCAACATTTAATCAACTATCTGGAGGTGGGACTCAGAAATCTGTTACTTGGCAAATATTCTAGCTGATTCTTGTACACTATCAAATATTAGAACTAGTGATTTAGGGATTCTGTTCTGACACTAGATTTAATAGTCAAAGAGCATAAAAATTAGAAAAAAATTGCATAATCTTTATATTTTACTTTGTTCATGATTTTTGGCATTTCACTGATTTATTAAAATATTGCATTATTAATTCCTTAAGACCAAATACAATTTTTAATTTTGAATCAAATATGCAAAAAATTTATCTTTTCTTAATTGGCACCACAAATATTACACTCAACTTAAAATTAAAAAAAATTATGTTATTCACAAAAAAATGATATAGATATATGAAACAATTATCAAGCACTGGAAAAAAAAAAGAGCCAAGAGACTCTTATTTCTCAAAGAAAGAGCACCAATGAGGTGAGCCCTATAATTTTCCTGGCTTTACTTCAGTAGGTGATTATAAGACCTCAATGTTGAGAGGAGGGACTGAGGCAGAGCAAGTTAGTTTTGTTGAGTTGAGCAAATGGTGGTTTATGTGGTAATGGTCGAGGCTGGAAGAATTGTCAGGCCAGTGAACTGAAAGGAGTGAATTAGGCTGAAGAAGTTCTCCAAAAATCTGTAGAGGAATCTACCTGGGTCTGTTTTGAATACCAAGCTGCATATTCACAAATAAAACTCTGTGATAGTAAGCAAAAAACAAATAAAACACTATCAGAAAGTAGTAAGCTCATAATTCCCTAGTTTATACAAAGATAGGAAATATTCATCTTTCTATCTTTTCTTTCTTTCTTTCTTTCTTTATTTTAATAATTTTTTATTAATGTTAATGGGGTGACATCAATAAATCAGGGTACATATATTCAAAGAAAATATGTCCAGGATATCGTGTTATTCAATTATGTTGCATACCCATCACCCAAAGTCAGATTGTCCTCCGTAACCCTCTATCTAGTTTTCTTTGTGCCCCTCCCCCTCCCCATTCCCCTCTCCCTCCTTAACTTCCGCGGCCCCCATTCCCCCCACCCCACCCCACCCCCGGTAACTACCACACTCTTGTCCATGTCCCTGAGTCTCATTTTTATGTCCCACCAATATATGGAGTAATGTAGTTCTTGGTTTTTTCTGATTTACTTATTTCACTCCGTATAATGTTATCAAGATCCCACCATTTTGTTGTAAATGATCTGATGTCATCATTTCTTATGGCTGAGTAGTATTCCATAGTGTATATGTGCCACATCTTCTTTATCCAGTCTTCTATTGAAGGGCTTTTTGGTTGTTTCCAAGTCTTGGCCACTGTGAACAATGCTGCAATGAACATGGGGCTACATCTGTCTTTACATATCGATGTTTCTGAGTTTTGGGGGTATATACCCAGTAGAAGGATTGCTGGGTCATAAGGTAGTTCTATTTTCAGTTTTTTGAGGAACCACCATACTTTCTTCCATAATGGTTGTACTACTTTACATTCCCACCAACAGTGAATGAGGGTTCTTTTTTCTCCACAGCCTCTCCAGCATTTGCTATTATTTGTCCTGTTGATAATAGCTAATCTAACAGGGGTGAGGTGGTATCTCACTGCAGTTTTGATTTGCATTTCTCTAATAACTAATGAAGCTGAGCATCTTTTCATATATCTGTTGGCCATTTGTATTTCTTCCTGGGAGAAGTGTCTGTTCATGTCCTCTTCCCATTTTTTTATTGGATTGTTTGTTTGTTTGTTGTTGAGTTTTATGAGTTCTTTGTAAATTTTGGATATTAGGCCCTTATCTAAGCTGTTGTTTGAAATTATCATTTCCCATTTAGTTGGCTGTTTATTTTGTTGTCAATTTCTCTTGCTGAGCAAAAACTTTTTAGTCTGATGTAGTCCCATTCATTTATCTTTGCCTTCACTTCTCTTGCCTTTGGAGTCAAATTCATAAAATGCTCTTTAAAACCCAGGTCCATGAGTTTAGTACCTATGTCTTCTTCTATGTACTTTATTGTTTCATATCTTATATTTAGGTCTTTGATCCCTTTTGAATTAATTTTAGTACAGGGGACAAGCTGTAGTCGAGTTTCATTCTTTTGCATGTGGCTTTCCAGTTTTCCCAGCACCATTTGTTGAAGAGGCTTTCTTTTCTCCATTGTGTGTTGTTGGCCCCTTTATCAAAAATTATTTGACCATATATATGTGGTTTTATTTCTGGACTTTCTATTCTGTTCCATTGGTCTGAGTATCTATTTTTCTGTCAATACCATGCTGTTTTGATTGACGTGGCCCTATAATATAGTTTGAAGTCAGATATTGTAATGCCCCCAGCTTCATTCTTTTTCCTTAGGATTGCTTTGGCTATTTGGGGTTTTTTATAGTTCCATATAAATATGATGATTTTTTCGTTCCATTTCTTTAAAGAATGTCATAGGAATTTTGATGGGAATTGCATTAAATTTATAAATTGCTTTGAGAAGTATGACCATTTTGATTTTGATTATATTTATTCTTCTTATCCACAAACAAGGAATATTTTTCCATCTTACTGTATCTTTTTTGATTTCCCTTAACAATGCTTTGTAGTTTTTATTATATAGGTCCTTTACATTCTTTGTTATGTTTAGTCTTAGGAATTTTATTTTTTTGTTGCAGTCGTGAAGGGGATTATTTTTTTAGTTCGTTCTCAAATGTTTCATTGTTGGCATATAGAAAGGCTATGGACTTTTGTATGTTAATTTTGTATCCTGCGACCTTACTGTATTGGTTTATTGTTTCTAGTAATCTTTTTGTGGAGTCTTTGGGGTTTTCAATGTATAGGATCATATCATCTGCAGAAAGTGATACCTTTACTTCTTCTTTTCTGATATGGATGCCTTTTATTTCTTTGTCTTGTCTGATTGCTCTGGCCAGAACTTCTAGCACCACGTTAAATAAGAGTGCAGAGAGTAGACAACCCTGTCTTGTTCCTGATTTAAGGTGGAAAGTCCTCAGTTTTATGCCATTTAATATGATGTTGACTGATGGTTTATCATATATGGCCTTTATCATGTTAAGATATTTTCCTTCTATACCCATTTTGTTGAGTGTTTTAAACATAAAGTTGTGTTGTATTTTATCGAATGCCTTTTCTGCATCTATTGATAAGATCATGTGGTTTTTGTTCTTTGTTTTGTTGATATGGTGTATTACGTTAACTGTTTTAAGTATGTTGAACCATTCTTGACATTCTGAGATGAATCCCACTTGATCATGATGTATTATTTTTTTAATATGTTGTTGTATTCGATTTGCTAGTATTTTGTTTAGTATTTTAGCATCTGTATTCATTAGAGATATTGGTCTGTAGTTTTCTTTTTTTGTGCCATCCTTGCCAGGTTTTGGTATGAGGGTTATGTTGGCCTCATAAAATGTGTTTGAAAGTATTGCTTCTTCTTCAATTTTTTGGAAGACTTTGATTAGAATAGGAACCAAGTCTTCTTTCAATGTTTGATAGAATTCACTAGTGTAACCGTCTGGGCCTGTACTTTTATTTTTGGGGAGGTTTTTAATAGTTTTTTTTATTTCCTCCCTGCTAATTGGTGTGTTTAGGCTTTCTGCTTCTTCATGACTCAGTCTAGGAAGGTTGTATTGTTCTAGGAATTAATCATTTCTTCTCGATTGTTAAAAATGATGGCATATAGTTTTTCTTAGTATTCTACAATAATTCTTTGTATATCTATGATGTCTGTGGTGATTTCTCCTCTTTCTTTTTGGATTTTGTTTATATGTGTCCTTTCTTTTTTCCTTGGTGAGTCTTGCCAAGGGTTTGTCAATTTTGTTGATCTTTTCAAAGAACCAGCTCCTTGTTTTATTAATTTTTTCTATAGTTTTTCTATTCTCGATTTCATTTATTTCCGCTCTGAATTTTATTATTTCTTTCTTCGGCTGGTTTTGGGTTGTCTTTGTTCTTCTTTTTCTAGTTCCTTAAGGTGTGAAGTTAAGTGGTTCTCTTGGGCTCTCTTGTTTGTTCATATAGGCCTGAAGTGATGTGAACTTTCCTCTTATTACTGCTTTTTCTGCATCCCAGAGATTCTGATATGTCGTATTGTCATTCTCATTAGTCTGTATATATCTTTTGATCTCTGTGCTTATTTCCTCGTTGACCCATTCATTTTTTAAAAGTATGTTGTTTAGTTTCCACATTTTTGTGTGGTTTTTCCCCTCATTTTGCAGTTGAATTCTAATTTCAAGGCTTTATGATAAGAAAATATGCTTGGTACAATTTCAATTTTTTTGAATTTGCTGATTTATTTTAGTGGCCCAACATATGGTCAATTCTTGAGAATGTTCTATTTACACTAGTGAAAAATGTATACTCTGTCGCTTTGGGATGAATTGTCCTGTAAATGTCTATCATATCCAGGTGCTCTAGTGTTTCGTTTAAGGCCAATATATCTTTATTGATTCTCTTTTTGGATGACCGATCTAAAGTGTATTGAGGTCTCCAAATATGATTGTATTTTTGTCAGTTTTTATTTTTAGGTCAATAAGTAGCTGTCTTATATATTTTGGTGCTCCTTGGTTTGGTGCATATATATTAAAGATTGTTATGTCTTCTTGATTCAGCATCCCCTTAATCATTATGAAATGACCATTTTTGTCTCTGAGTACTTTTTCTGTCTTGTAGTCAGCATTATGAGATATGAGTATTGCTACACCTGCTTTTTTTTGGATGTTATTTGCTTGGAGTATTGTTTTCCAGCCTTTCACTTTGAATTTGTTTTTATCCTTGTTGCTTAGATGTGTTTCTTGTAGGCAGCATACAGTTGGATTTTCTTTTTTAATACATTCTGCTACTCTGTGTCTTTTTATTGATGAGTTTAATCCATTTACATTTAGTGTAATTATTGACACTTGTGGGTTCCCTATTGCCATTTTATAAATTGCTTTCTGTTAGTTTTATATCTTGTTTGAGTCTTCTCTTTTGTTTTTCTATCATTTGCTTTTGTTTGTGTGTATTCCATACTCCTTTTCTCTGTTCCTACCTTTTTTAAGTCATGTGCTTCTGTGGTGTTTTTTTCAATGGTGATTATCATTAAGTAATGAAAAGGGTACCTACCGTATTCATTGTAGTACACTATCTTATGAGTGGTTCTGCACTTCATCGTCCTTTGCTACTGTTATTCTCCATCCTCTCCCCCTTTTTTTTCCTGCTTTTGTTGTCACAGTTTAAATTTGGTTTTATTTTGTTCTTGTTGGACATTTTACTTGTGGTTTTGTTGTGATTTGTTCTTTGAATCTGGTTGGAAAACCCCCTTTAGTATTTCCTGAAGTGGGGGTTTTCTGATGATAAATTGCCTCATCTTTTCTGTATTTGTGAACGTTCCTTTTCTCCTTCATATTTGAAGGATATCTTTGATGGGTATAGTATTCTTAGCTGAAAGTTCCTCTCTTTCAGGGCTTTAAATATTGGGGTCCACTCTTTTCTAGCTTGTAGAATTTCTGCTGTAAAATCTGATGATAATCTAATAGGCCTTCTTTATATGTTGTATTCTTCTTTTCCCTGGCTGCCTTGAGATTTTTTTCTTTGTCGTTGGTTTGTGCCATTTTCATTATGATGTGCCTTGGAGTAGGTTTGTTGTGGTTAAGAAAACTCGGTGTTCTGTTTGCTTCTTGAATTTGAGGCTTTAGTTCTTTCCATAGGCTTGGGAAGTTCTCGTCTATTATTTGTTTGAATATATTTTCCATTCCATTTTCTCTCTCTTCTCCCTCTGGTATACCTATCATTCTTATGTTATTCTTTTTGATGGAGTCAGACAATTCCTGTAGGGTTTTCGCTTTTTAAATTTTTGAGTCTCTCTCTTCTTCTCTCTGTTGTTCCTCAAGTTGCTTGTCTTCTATTTCACTAATCCTACCTTCTATCTGGCCTGTTCTATTAGCTAAGCTTGTTACCTCGTTTCTCCGTTCATGAATTGAGTTTTTTTTTTATCTCTGTTTCATTTGTTTTTATAGTTTCAATTTCCTTGGTAATATATTCTTTGTGTTCGTTGAGTTGTTTTCTGAGCTCCCTAAATTGCCTTTCTGTGTTTTCTTGTATATCTCTGAGTATTTTTAGGATTTCTATTTCAAATTCTCTGTCATGTAGCACCCAGGTTTCCAATATATTAAATTTTTTCTCCATAGATATTTTCACATCCGTGTTACTTATCTATCTTTTGTATCCATGATATTTGATTTCCTTTTTCTTGATGGCATCTGAGGGTGGTCTTGTTGATAGCACTAATGAGAATTAATAAAGAGTAAAAAGTAAAAAAAAGGTAAAAAAATAAAAAAAAGGAAAAAAAAACCCAATGATAATTTATTATTTTCCTCCCCTTTTCTTTCTTCTCTTTCCCTCCTATCCCCTCCTCCTTAGGAAAATATTGTGATGAATTGTGAATTATATTATGCTAAATGGAACAAAAACTTCCTATAACGGAGGGCCTGAAGAGGGGGGAAAGTGTTCAAGGGGCAAAAAAGGAAGTAGGGACCCACAAAATGCAAAAATGGAAAAAATTTGGTCAAGTGTAAATTGATTTGCTTGTAAGTGATGGTCAACTAAGAGATATAATGAGACGGATAAGAGGGAATCAGAAAAAAGAAAAGAAAAAGAAAAACTATTGTATTAATGGAGCAAATACTGAATAGAATGAAGATCCTGGGTTGGGAGGAATGCTAATGAATTAAAAAGTGAAGTATAAAGCACCCAAAATGCCACACACACAAAAAAAAACTTGGATCCAAATTAAATAATTTGTTCGTGGTTGAGAACTGAGTTAGAGGAAAAGTAAAAGGAGAAAAGAAGAAACTAATAGAAAGGGAGAAATAAGAAAAAGGGGAAAAGGAAAAGAACTAAAAAGAAAAAAAAGAGAGAGAGAGAGGGAGAGTGTTAAGGGTTTTGGAATGTAACCCTCATGGAGAGTAAGGAAGAAGAAAAGAAATAAAATGTAACACTTATGGGTAGTGTAGTTCAAGAAAAGGAAAGAGTAAGACAGGCAGAGAATAAAAGGACCAAGGTTGAGGAAATAGAAATAATAATAATAAAGGCAAGAAGATGAAAGAAACAAAAAAAATAGTAAAACAAATTATAAAGTCTATGGATTTTTCTTGATTTGAGAAGTTAACTTCTTCTTCCTTTTTCTTTCCTGTCCCTCTTCCTGGTCGGTGACTCTGTACCCCAGGCTCTGCCCCTGTGGCACGCTTAAGTAGGGTTTTGCAGTTGATGAGACTCTACGGCAATGTCATATATTTGGCTTCAGTCTCATTGGTAGTCAAGGCTTGTTAGCGTTTGCAGGCTCCGACAATGAGAGAGTTCATTTTCCTGGAGCCTCTCTCCTAGTCTCTCCTTCTGGAATTAGCAGCCTGATGATCCAGCTATGCGGCTCCTGCTGCCTCTGCCTGGGAGTAAGAGGCTCAAAGAGCTGGCAAATCCCCAGTCAATGCAGGGCTCTGGGTAAAGCTCTGGCAGTCAAAGCCATCAGCGTAATCAAGAGAGACTGGGAACCAATTGCTCTCAAGGTGACTTTCTATGAGCCTCCAGGCCTGTTCAGCATGCCTAGTACACTGTGGGACCACTCTCCCCAGGCTTTCCACACTTTGTAACCCATTTTGGCTGGGAAGAAGATGCCCTAGTCACTGCCTGCAGTACAGGAGGTCTTAACATCTGCCAAGTCCCTCTTTTTAGTGTATATCTCTGAGTATGAAAGCTCTGCCAATCAGAAGTTGCCCCCACCCCTTTAGCAAGAGGCACTAAAAAATATCATGCCTCTTGTCCTGGATCGCTGAACTGAGAGAGATCTTGTCAATTAGAACAGCATAGGTCAGTTGGGAGGTGAGTAGCCTGTGGGTTAAGCTAATTTCAGCAATTGGATCACTGAATTGCTCCAGAAAGGATTGCAAGCAGCCCACGCTCCCCTTCTCCGACTCTTGATTGTTAGTTTGAATGGCTGGGTGAGGCACCCCGCCCACCTAGAGAAGCTCGGGCGTAGGGAAGTTCGCTTTGGCACACTCCCCACGCGCCGCTGGCAGCCACTGCTCGTGGTTGCTCGTGGCATGCGGGTGGTTGCTCACGTAGGCTGATTCACCATAGGCACACTCTTTCTTTGGCTTGAACAAACGTCCGTGCTGCAGGCTAGCTATCTCCACACCCTTAGCTCCCCCTCTCTCCCGACTCTCAGTTCCAAGTGAAAGCAGCCATTGCTCAGGTTAGTGAGGAAGGCAGAACGTTTCTTTGTCTGACTTATTTCCTTCAGGGTTGATTATATATTTAGTCAATGTTTTGCTCGACCCTACCTTCGCCTTCAGTGTGTGGAACTTCCATATGCTCCAACGATAGATTTTTCTGTCTCTGGTTGATGAACTTTTTGAAATTTTGGGGAGATTTGTCAGTCATGCTCCTCATGGCTCCATTTCTTTCAAGATATTCATCTTTCAATCAGCCAGAGAGTAAAATCCTCAGTAAAGAGTCAGGGTATTTATTGGAGACTTTGTAAAGTCAGACCTTAGTAGTAATTAATGCTAAACCAATCCTGGAAAAATATACTAAGATAAAACCATCCTAACAAATGTTGAAACTAGCCAGAAGAATCAAGTTGATTGGTAAGTAACTTTTTGCCAAAATAAATTTCAACAATTTTTTAAAAAAAGATTTTCATATGTGTATGTGTGTGTGCATAACATAAGCATCACAATGGCCAGCATCTGATTAAAAATTCCTAGACATGTGAAAACATAGATAAACATCATCCATGACCAGGAAAAAGATCTATGCATGAAAGCAGGTAGGAAAATGACAGAAATAAAGAATTTATAAAACAATGACTTGAAAATTACATATCAGCTAAAAAAGTTGACTGGTAGACTTAACTGTATATTTGTACTTAACACTGAAGAATGGATCAATAAATTTAAAGACATAATGATAGAAACTAAACTGAAGCACAGATAGAGAAAAATAAATAAAATGAAAAAAGCCTTGGTGACTTGTATAGCAATAGCAAGAGGTAAAGAGGTAAAATGTGTATGTCATTTTAGTACAGATGGAAAAGAAAGAGTGGGTCAAAACAACATGAAAAGAAATAATGGCTAAAACTATTTTAAATATTAATATCCAAGAAGCTTGATGAACCCGAAGCAAAATAAAGAGAAAAATGTATCAGTGCCTATGCTGGAAAACAGTGTTAAAAAAAAAAAATTCATGTAAAAAAATAGAAAAAAGGAACGAAAAAAAAAAAAGAAAGAAAGAAAGAAAGAAAGAAAGAAAGAAAGAGAAACACTTCAAAGAAGCCAGAGAAAAAAGTCATAATACATATAAGAGAACAAAGATAAGAATAATCTCTGGCTTTTCATCAGCGCACTCCAAAAGTAGTCAGTAATCAATGGAAGAACAATCCCTAATTTGCTAAAAACAAAGAAACCATCATCTTAAAATTTTATCTGAAGCAAAAATATCCTTTAGAAATAATAGAAAACTAAAAACATTTTTATTTTTATACAAATAACAAAAAACTTTTTTTTTTCTTTTGTATTTTTCTGAAGCTGGAAATGGGGAGAGACAGTCAGACAGACTCCCGCATGCGCCCGACCGGGATCCACCCAGCACACCCACCAGGGGGCGACACTCTGCCCACCAGGGGGCGATGCTCTGCTCCTCTGGGGTGTCGCTCTGTCGTGACCAGAGCCACTCTAGTACCTGGGGCAGAGGCCAGGAAGCCATCCCCAGCACCCGGGCCATCTTTGCTCCAATGGAGCCTCCATGCAGGAGGGGAAGAGAGAGACAGAGAGGAAGGAGAGGGGGAGGGGTGGAGAGGCAGATGGGCGCCTCTCCTGTGTGCCCTGGCCAGGAATCGAACCTGGGACTTCTGCACGGCCAGGCCGACGCTGCAAAAAAATTTAATGTCTGCAAACCTGAACTAGAGAAAGTTATTCAGGTAGAAAGCTCAATCTTCTTTCAGAAAAAAATAAAGAGTGTGAGAAACTTTAAAAGTATAAAATATATAATTTTCTTTTGGGTAGCTTGCTCAACAAGGGCATTCCTAGGCCCTGGCCGGTTGGCTCAGTGGTAGAGCATTGGCCTGGTGTGCAGGATTCCTGTGTTCGATTCCCAGTCAGAGCACACAGAAGAAGCGCCCATCTACTTCTCCACCCCTCCCGCTCTCCTTCCTCTCTGTCTCTCTCTTCCTCTCCTGCAGCCATGGCTCCACCAGAGCAAAGCCACCCCGGGCACTAAGCATGGCCCCATGGCCTCTGCCTCATGTGTTAGAATGGCTCTGGTTGCAACAGAGCAACACGCCATATGGGCAGAGCATTCCCCCCCCCGGTAGGCATGCCAGGCGGATCCCGGTCAGGCGCATGTGGGAGTCTGTCTGACTGCCTCCCCATTTCCATCTTCAGAAAAATACAAAAAATAAATAAAGAAAAGAAAAAATACAACAAAAAAAAAGAAAGAAAGAAAGAAAAAAAAAGGGCATTCCCTTGTGCTAAAGCTCCAGGGAGCATGGAGTGAGCTTGAGTATGTCCTAAGAAACATGGAGCTCTATGTTGACATATAAGTCTTTGAAGAAGGAGGAACTGCTGAAATAGTTCATCAGTATTTGTCCCTAAGACAGCAGTCTTTATAGTGGAAACACCATAAGTAAATATTTGCTGTCTGTCTATAGATTAAGGGGGGAATATGGCAAATGCTGAAAAGCCATGATCTTTGTGCCCCTCCCCTCCCCCAAACCCCTCCCTCTCCTCCCTCCACCCTGTAACCCCGACACTGTTGTCCATGTCTCTGAGTCTCATCTTTATGTCCCACCTATGTATGGAGTCATATAGTTCTTAGTTTTTTTCTGATTTACTTCTTTCGCTCAGTATAATGTAATCAAGGCCCATCCATATTGTTGTAAAAGATCCTATGTCATCATTTCTTATGGCTGAATAGTATTCCATAGTATATATATACCAAAGCTTTTTAATCCACTCGTCCTCTGATGGACACTTGGGCTGTTTTCAGATCTTTGCTATTGTGAACAATGCTGCCATAAACATGGGGGTGCATTTCTTCTTTTCAAACAGTGCTATGGTGTTCTTGGGGTATATTCCTAACAATGGTATAGCTGGGTCAAAGGGCAGTTCGATTTTTAATTTCTTGAGGAATCTCCATACTGTTTTCCACAGTGGCTGCACCAGTCTGCATTCCCACCAGCAGTGCAGGAGGGTTCCCTTTTCTCCACATCCTCGCCAGCACTTATTCTGTGTTGTTTTATTGATGAGCGCCATTCTGACTGGTGTGAGGTGATATCTCATTGTGGTTTTAATTTGCATTTCTCTAATCATTAGTGATGTTGAACATTTTTTCATATGCCTATTGGCCATCTGTGTGTCCTCTTTGGAGAAGTGTCTATTCATTTCTTTTGCCCATTTTTGGATTGGATTATTTGTCTTCCTGGTATTAAGTTTTACAAGTTCTTTATAAATTTTGGTTATTAACCCCTTATCAGACACGATGTCAAATATATTCTCCCATTGTGTAGTTTGTCATTTTATTCTGTTCTTATTGTCTTTAGCTGTGCAGAAGCTTTTTAGTTTGATAAAGTCCCATTTGTTTATCCTGTCTTTTATTTCACTTGCCTGTGGAGACAAATCAGCAAATATATTGCTGCGAGAGATGTCAGAGAGCTTACTGCCTATGTTTTCTTCTATGGTTTCATGGCTTACATTTAAGTCTTTTATCCATTTTGAGTTTATTTTTGTGAGTGGTGTAAGTTGGTGGTCTAGTTTCATTTTTTTTTTTGCAGGTAGCTGTCCAATTTTCCCAACACCATTTGTTGAAGAGGCTGTCTTTACTCCATTGTATTTTCTTACCTCCTTTGTCAAATATCAGTTGTCCATAGCAACAATGACAGACCAAGCAAGTCAGTCTCATACTATTCATCACCAGAATGCTGCAGCCCGGTGTAAACAGTTTCAACTTTCTCGGGAAGCAGCAAGGCAGATTGGGAAATCCTGTCCAAGGGGTCCTATACTGCCCCTTCATTTGGAGTTAACCCTAAAGGACCCCTACCAGGACAACTTTGGCAGATAGATGTTACTCATATACCTTCATTTGGCAAACAGTCATATGTCCACATTATAGTGGATACATATTCCGGATCTACAGTTACCTCTGTCAGAACAGGAGAGGCTGCTAAGCATGTTATAGCTCATTGTCTGTATGCATTGTTCTATTATTGGATTTCCTAAACTGGCTAAACTGAAAATGCTCCTGCATGTGGAGCAAAAGCATTTACTGTATTTGTCATGCTTACAATCTTTAAAATTAAGGTATTATTAAAGTGTACTCAGCAAACATTTTAAGGTCAATTAAAAAAAAATTTAAAAGGGGGTAGTCATATCCTGGAAATCCTACAGGTCTACCATATCATGCTTCTTACTTAAAAAAAAAATTACATTTCCTTTGAATGCTGATGAACAGGAGACACCGAATCTTTTTTGCCTGCAAACTACTACCTTCTTTATTAGATCCAGCTAATAACACTGTTTTGTCTTTTTCCAAATAGCTCCAGATATATGGATAAGATTTATATAGGCGGATGGGGATCCTCAAACCCCTCAGCGAGATCTTCTGAGCATGGCTTTTAAGATACCTAGAGGCAGAAAAAGCCCAATAGAGATCAGGGGAACTACCAGCTTTTAGAATACACCCTTAAAGGCTCCAATGCCCCAAAGCGGTCTCATAGGATGCCATCTGGGTCCTGCTTCAATAGTGGAAAGGAAGGTCATTGAGCTAAAGCCGGCCAGGCTTACATGCCTCTGCCTTGAGGAAACAGGGACACTGGAAGTTAGGTTTCCCCCTCGCTCCTCTAAGGGAGGGTTCAGTCTCTTCCAGCCCTGCTCCAGCCACCTATGACCTAACCTTGCCCAGAATGCTGGGGTTGGCCACTGAAGGCTGAAGGTGCCCAGGGCCATTGGCCCCATCTACGATACTGTGGACGAGCCTAGGGTATTTCTTCCAAGAAGCAGATAAACTGATCTCATTTGCACAAGGGCCACTTAACTATGTTTGCCTGAATAGTCAGGTTTTTTATTCTTCCCTCAAAGATCTCTGTTGTGGGTGCTGATAGTCCTATTTTCTGCTGCTTTGCTTAATATATAGTGTTTCCTTTATCCCTCCTACCTCAATGCCCCACTCATATTTCAGGCTGGGACCTACTCCTAATTTAGAGCTCTCCTTCCCCCTTTTGCCAACTTCTATTATGAATCTACCTTTGCCACCCAGCTTAGTGTATCCCAAGGTTCTCTTTACCATGCCGCAGTCGCAGAGCTCCAGGGAAAAGCAACCTGGTCTCATCTCTCCAGGCAGAGGAGAACAGAAGCTCCATATCCATGCATGCTGCAAATGGCCTTTCCAGTCTACCTGAATCATTACCAGCTAGAAGTAGCGGTCATTGGGACTTGGACATGAGCTGCAAAGTATAGAATGGTGACAACAATTCCAGTGCCATGAGGACTTTTCCTGGATGTGGACTTTTCCTGGACTCCTGCTCCCTGTGACAGCTCCTAACAGACTGAACTGTGATTAGGTTGCATTTTTCAGGAATTTGGCATGGTGATGGGGCCAACTTGGACTTGGTGAACATGTTAAGGACACTAGTCTTTTATGGATTCTTGCTGTATTGGCCAAGAGTTTGCTTAAAGGCTTTTAATCACTGTAAAAAAAAAAAATAGAAGACTGGATAAAGAAGATGGGGCACATATACACCATGGTATACTATTCAGCTAGAAGAAATGATGATATCAGATCACTTACAGCAGAATGGTGGAATCTTGATAACGTTGTGCGGAGTGAAATAAGTGAATCAGAAAAAAACAAGAACTGCAGCATTCCATGTATTGGTGGGACATAAAAACGAGACTAAGAGACATGGATTGGCGTGGAGTGGTTACGGGGGGTGGGGGGAGGGGAGGAGGGAGAGGGGGAGGAGGAGGGGTACAAAGAGGACTGGATAGAGGGTGACAGAGGGCGATCTCTCTTTGGGTAATGGGTATGCAACAGAACTAAATGACAAGATAACCTGGAAATGTTTTCTTTGAATATATGTACCCTGATTTATTGATGTCACCCCATTAAAATAAAAATTTATTTATTCATAAAAAAGTATAAAATATATCTATATTTATTTCAAAACTTATTTACATTTGAGTTTGTAGCATAAGACAACAATGAATTGTAAGATATATAGAGATAAAATATATGCAAACAATAGCACAAAGAACAAAAGCAAAAAAGGGAAGTCTATTGTTATGAGACATACATCATACATGAAATACTATAATAATATTTGAAGATAAACAATAATATATTAAAATGACATATTTTAAAATTCAGACCAATTACTAGAAATCAACAGAGAGATACAGCATATAAATTGAGAATGGACATAAAACTAAATATTTAAAAATACTCAATCTTAAAAAAATAACAGAAAAAAGAAGAAAATAATGGAAAAACATGTGCAACAAATGTAAAACAAATAGAATGATTCTAGACTTAAGCACATCTAATAAAAAATATAAACAGTTTATGTATTCCAAATTAAAGACAGTAATTTTTAGGCCCTGGCTGGTTGGCTCAGTGGTAGAGCACCGGCCTGGCATGCAGGAGTCCCAGGTTTGATTCCTGGTCAGGGCACACAGGAGAAGCACCCATCTGCTTCTCCACCCTTCCCCCTCTCCTTCCTCTCTGTCTCTCTCTTCCCCTCCTGCAGCCAAGGCTCCAATGGAGCAAAGTTGACCCGGGTGCTGAGGATGGCTCTGTGGCTTCTGCCTCAGGCACTAGAATGGCTCTGGTTGCAACAGAGCAATGCCTCAGATGGGCAGAGCATCACCCCCTGGTGGGCGTGCCGGGTGGATCCCGGTCGGGCACATGTGGGAGTCTGTCTGATTGCCTCCCTGTTTCCAACTTCAGAAAAATACAAAAAAAAAAAAAAAAAAGACAGTAATTTTTAGACTGATAAAAAAGAAACATTCATCTATGTTCTATTTACAAAAAATGCCTTTAAAATATAGAGCACATATATATTTTAAAGTAAAAGGTTAAAAAATGATGTACAATACAATTTACCACACATGAGAAAGTGGCAGTAGTTACTGAATATTAGAAAAATAGACTTCAGGACAAAGAATTTGACCTCTCATAGAAATATGTTTAATAATGATAAAAGGGTCAATTAATTAAGAATAACAACTCAAAATTGTATACATTTAACAGAAAAGCTGTAAAATTTTAAAGCACACACTAAACAGTTGAAAGGAAAAATATACAAATGTACAATTGCAGTGTGAAAGTTTAACACTTTCCTCAGTAAAACATAAGCATATCTATCATAAGGATATAGAAAATGTGAACAGCACCACCAACCTACTACTGCCTAGTGGCCATTGATAGAACACTTCACCCAATGAGTAGAATACATATTTTTCAAGAGTACACAAAACTTTATGATGATCCATAAAACAAGTATCTTTTCTTAAATTTTAAGTTATTTGTCTATTTGTTTGTTTGTTTGTTTATTTATTTATTTATTTAATTTTTTAGGTGAGCAGAGGGAAGATAGTGATGCAGAATCCTGCATGTACCCTGACTGGGATCCACTAGGTAACCCCATCTTATCTGATGCTCAAGTACCAAGCTATTTTTAGCACCTGAGGCTGATGTACTCAGACCAACAAGCTATCTTCAGCACCTTGGGCACAGTCTCCAACCAATCAATCCACTGGCTGTGGGAGGGGAAATGGAAAAGATGGGGGAGAAGGAGGGTGAGAGAAGCAGATGGTTGCTTCTTGTGTGTGTCCTGTCGGGGAATTGAACTTGGGATGTCTCTATGCCAGACTGATGCTCTATACACTGAGCCAGCCACCAGCCAGAGTTCATAAAACAAATATCAGTAAAATAATTGAAACAATTAAAGTTACAAAGATAATATATCTAACCATGGTGGAAATAAATAATTTTATTTATTTATTTATTTATTTATTTATTTTTTATTTTAGTGAGAGAGAGAGAGACAGGAAGGGGGAAAGATATGAGAGGCATCAACTCAGAGTTGCGGCACCTTAGTTCATTGATTGCTTTCTCATATGTGCCTTGATGCAGGGGTGGTGGTGGGCGCTCCAGCCAAGCCAGTGACCCCTTGCTCAAGCCAGTGAACTTGGGCTCCAGCCAGTAACCATGGGGTCATGTCTATAATCCCACACTCAAGCTGCTGACCTTGCACTTAATCTGGAGAGCCCACACTCAAGCCTGATAAGCTTGCACTCAAGCTTGATGAGCCCATGCTCAAACCAAGAACCTCGGGGTTTTGAACCTTGGTCCTCACAGTCTGATGCTGTCCCCACTGTATCACTGGTCAGGCATAAATGACAAATTTTTAAAAATCTGAAAAATATCCAAATATTGAAAATAAAATTTTATGATGGTAAAAATGTTTTATACATTTATCAAACACATTGGCTTATATTTTAAAATGGGTACATATTATTGTATGCAAACTACACTTTTATTAATTTGATTAAATATAACTAAAAGTATACATAAGAATTACTCCTTTGATCATTTTAAAATAAAGTAAGCTTTATATGACTGCTCTCATCTTCTGAAAAGGTTTTTTATTTGTACTCTACTTTCAACATCTGACTCAAATTTACTTAATTTTGTAAAAATACTTGAACTCTTTTTCCTTTCAACCTAGGGAGCATGCCACTGACCAGTGGACATCTTCTCAGAATAATAATGATGGAGTAAAGAAATTATCACACAAATACTCATGCCTTAGGGCTAAAATAAAAGCCAGAATTTTTTTACTATTTCTCACATATGATTAAGCTCTTTTTTTGTATTTTCTCTTTCATTTCATCATAGATTATCTTCTGCTGACCTATCTTCTATTTGTTAGTTCTTTCTTCTGCTGATTTAATCTGCTATTAAAACCCACATTGAAATCATATGGTTCTTAGTTTTTTTCTGTCTGATTTATTTAGTTTAACATAATGTTCTCAAGGTCCATCCAGCTGTTGCAAATAGCAGTATTTCATCTTTTCTTCTGGCTGAGTAGTATTCCATTGTATAATATGTACCACATTGTTTTATCCAATAAATTTAATTTAAAAAACACACTGAGCTCTTAATTTCAATTATTTAGTTTTTATTTCTAAAATTTTCTTTTTATTCCTTTTTTAAAAATAAATTATTTTTCTTTGGTGAAATGTTTTATCTTGTCAAACATTTTCTTGAACATAATAAAGTTTTTTAAAAGCCCATGGCTGGGCCCTGGCCGGTTGGCTCAGTGGTAGAGCGTCGGCCTGGTGTGTAGAAATCCCGGGTTCGATTCCCGGCCAGGGCACACAGGAGAAGTGCCCATTTGCTTCTCCACCTTTCCCCCTCTCCTTCATCTCTGTCTCTCTCTTCCCCTCCCGCAGCCGAGGCTCCATTGGAGCAAAGATGGACCGGGCGCTGGGGATGGCTCCTTGGCCTCTGCCCCAGGCGCTAGAGTGGCTCTGGTCGCGGCAGAGCATCGCCCTCTGGTGGGCAGAGCGTCGCCCCCTGGTGGGTGTGCCGGGTGGATCCCGGTCGGGCGCATGCGGGAGTCTGTCTGACTGTCTCTCCCGGTTTCTAGCTTCAGAAAAATAAAAAAAAATAAAAAAAATAAAAAAAAAAAAAGCCCATGGCTGTTCACTTCAAAAATTAGGTCATCAACATGCCTGTTTCTAATATATGTATAAACATTTTAAAAAAGAAAGAAGAGTCTAATCTCTAGTGGCAACAGATCAGTCTTTGGCTGTGGCCAATAGTAGGTGGAGAGAACTGACTATAAAGAGGCACGTGGAAACATTTTAGGGAACAGAAAATGTTCTGTATTTTGATTATTGTGAAGCTTACATTTGTAGACTTTTCTTTAGTCCTGTTTATTTTAGTTATTAATCTAATGCTAGACATTTTGTGTAAAATAAAATTATGTTACTCAATCATTTATTCATTCTTTCAATCAGTCATTCAAAAATATGAAGAGTGTACCATGTGCCAGTCCTTTTACTGGGGATACAGCCACAGGACGGGCACAGCTTCTGCTCTGCAGAGCTTTCAGTCCCCTGATGGTCTTCTCTATTCCTGCTGATCCTTTGGGTTTTCAAGTTTTCTCACATCCTTTTATTTACACAAAGTGTCATGTGCCCTCTATCTGTATATTTAAATTATAAACAGTTTTTTCAAAGTCAATTTTAAATGTCACAGCCTCACTGAATCCTTCCTGTGTTTGCAGTAATCTTAGCCTAGTCTGAGCTCTCCTGTTAAATTATCTGTTCCCTTAACAGTATTTGTGCAACTTATTTTGCATTATTAATGAGGTAGCCCATCTGACTAGACTTCAAACTCTTTAACTGCAAGTTTCATGTCTTACTAATCCCTCTACGTACTCCAGTATTTAGAAAAGTGCCTGTGTCACTAATAAATATTTATTAAATGAATAAACACATGAATATATCATTGTAATATTTATAAAATCATGGTTGTGTTTTCATATTTTCTACTTAATAATTCACCAGATTCTCCGCTTACTTCTAATTATTGACTTTGAATCACTTATAGCCCCTACCATGTCTAATTCTAGCTTGCAGCTTCTGTGACACTCGATGCTCACAAACCAGATAATCAAGCTTATTAAAGACTGTGTATTAAATAAATGTAATTAGGCACTTAGGGAGGGTTTAATGACTGTTCATACATTAAAGCATGCTTGAGAATTTGGGCTTTAAATCTAATTGTTCAGAAGAACTATTTTGTCAACATCTACATTTGGGGCAATATTTTATTTTATTTATTTTTAATTTTTATTTGTTGATTTAGCAAGAGAGGAAGAAAGGGAAATTAGAGAGGCAGAAACATCCATCCATTCCTGTGTGTGCCCTGATCAGGCATCAAACCTGCAACCTCTGGGCTTCAGGATGATGCTTTAACCAACCGAGCTCTCCAGTCAGGGCTGGGCAATATTTTAAAGAATATACAATGGTTACCAGAAGTCTGACCTCTACAAAAATAGGATACTGTATTGCTAGAAAAATCATTCTTTTTATAGAAAATCGTCATTTTAACACTGGATATGTGTCTTCTCTGACAAATGAATTCTGTTGTTCAGGCTCAGAACCAGACAGCTGTCACAGTACCACTGAGGATTCTTCTAAATTGTAGCAGATGGTGCTACTTATTTGGCCATCTTATGATATTCTGAAGGATCAGTTGGCCAACTGCTGTGATGGAGGTATGAAAACAGGAGATTTATTTAGAGCCAGAGGAGGCAAGCACAAATGTTTTGGGATATGGAGTTTACACTGATATGGAAAAATTTTAGCCAGCCAATTGCCAAGCCAGATCCATTAGAAGATGTGGTTGTAAAGCCCATCCCTCAAATAAAAGCAGTCACAGAAAATATAACATCTTTGGCCAGCTGTACTATAATCTCTTCCATACCCTTTTCCTCTGAGAAGCACATATGCTCACAGGCATATACACACATGCATACACAGCACATGTATTCCTTCACATGCAGTTGTTAATTGGTCCATAATTTAAATTTAACACCACTTAGAAAGCAGGTGGGTCCCTATGGCTGGTCTGTGGAAATATGCACAGCATGTGTCACTAGCCTACATCAGCAGGAAGAGCCTTTCTCAATTCTATCCTTAAATCAGCAGCTGCAGTCCTTTCAATGCATAACAATATGGATTCTGTGTAACAGGGCTGTTGACTATTCTGGTCATGCCTTTGGTCATTTCCATTGTACCTATGGCTCACTCCTTATCAGAATTAAATCTAGTTAATAAACACCCTGCTTACCACTACCCAGAATACAAATTTTAAGTACCTTCTCTACTCTAACTTATATCATTAACTATTTACATATACGTAAAGCCTAAAGATAGCTTACAGTAACAATAGCTGTTAAATAGCACACTAGTGCATTGTAAACTCTTTTTGTAAAATGAGTAAATTCTTATAATGTGTATAGTGAGCTTCTTACTTGAGAAAAATGAACTAATTAAATTATTCAATTGAACAGCAATTTAAATTGGGGTACTACATTACCTAAAATGTGGTAACTTAACAGTTGAAAAATACACAGGGTAGTTAGAGATTATTTCCAGGTACTTGTATTAGAGGTCCAGCATATAAATATCATATGAATTAAAAAAAACTAAACTGCAAATAAATATAATCTATAAAAAATCTAAATTAAAGAAATGGATCAGCTTTGCATGGCTTATCAATTAAAGTTAGTGAGGAAAAAAGTCTTTAAAGGACAGAAAACGCACTTAACCATAAAGAAGAGGAAGGCCCTCAAACTGACCAACATCAAAGTCAAATCAAAGACAACAGCATTAAATACATATATATGAACATGCATGTGTACATAAACTTCTACAATAAAACTGAGAATTGTCCTAGAATAAAGTTGCAGAATTAAATGTATGAAACATTTTAAAATAAAACCAAAGGAGGTTATCAGCTACAGAAAAGTGTGAAGAGGACATGATCACAGCATCCAAAGTGCCTTGAGGACCAGTAAGATGGAAGAAGATAGGCATGTTAATACTTTTCTTCTCAGGGAGGGAAATATATAGTATCAAAGATCTCTGTCCCAAATGATCTTTCTAGCAGGTTCTACACCCTTGAAATGCCTGTAAGAAAACTGAGGTGGTAAAGGGTCTTCTTCTGTTCTAGAGGACACTAACAGCCAGCAGAAATAGCAGTACCCCTAGTTGTCAGTATTTATCCAGTCTCTTGTCTGACAGCCACTGTCATAACTGATTCACTTTCATCCCGGGTTAACTCTCTGTCTCGACTTGAGATTTATGGCTTATATTGTTTCAATCTTATTAATGTCTTGTAATGGAAAAATCTATTGTTGACTTGCTGCCTGGCTTGTTCACCCCCAGCCCATCTCTCATCCTTTGCTACCACCACCACCCCACAACTTTTGTAGGGAGGATTAGGCCTGATATTCAGTTTGCCAATTATATTTCAGGTTTCCATTTATATTTCAAGCTCCTAAACTATATTTCTGTTACAATCTATATGGAAGAAGTGTTATTAAATACAGTTCCAACAGTGGAAAAGTCACAATAAACTCCAACTACAGAACAAACTAGACTTAGAGAATCTGTATTATAACAGTTAATATTTCTTGAGTACTATGGTATAGGATTTGTTTTAAACACTTTACATACTTTAACTTATCTAATTCTATAACAACCCTTTGACCTAACAGTAACCTAATTTTAGTAATGAAGAAACTGAGGGAGAAGGAAGTAAAATAATATACCTATTAATATACCTACTACTGCTAGAAAAATAGCAAATTTGAACTCAGACAGTTTGGGGTCAGAGCTCATCTTTTCAACCATTATGCTGTATGATATCTTTTTGAGAATTGAAAGACATTACAAAAAAAATTATCACAATGACTTTTTTTTGTTATTAGCACAACATGTAAATTATTATTACAAATCATAATTTTCAAGCTATTGATTACTAACATTACAAACCTGTATGTACTCATCAAGAAATTAGATTTTATAGAGCCTGAGTAACTTTGATTGATGAGTCTGTAGTTACCCATATGTAGACTGAATAGACTGAGAGAATCTTTAATGACAGGTAGAATCTTAGGAAGCTTCCAAAGTTTTAAGAAAATTAAAGTGGTTGTCTATCTTTTTAGGTATATCTTTAGTTTCATTTCATCAAAGCTTTAAAGCAAGGCAGGTGTCCACAGAAGTTGTATGACTATGAGACAGTTTAGATATAAAATTGGGAGTCATCTTCTTATCAAGGGAGTGGATGACAGTATTGTACAAAATACAGTAAAAATCTATGTTCTATAGAGGATCGATGTGCTAGTGATACACTGTAATAAACTCAGAATAAGATTATATGGTGAGTTTTAGTAGCCTCAAATTAATTAACCATTAATTAGCATGGAAGCTCATTATATAAAAAACATTGCAGCAATTCTAATATCTTGGGGTGAGAAACAGTCTCAGAGAAATTGTAAATTAATAAATGTAATTGGACATAGTAAACGTTTTGCATGATGGGTGTTATGGTTTGAGCATTTGTGTCCCTCAAAATTCATATGTTGGGGGGGGGGGATCCAAGATGGCCACGGAATAGGCAGATGCACCAACTCCCACTTCCCAGAGCCATGGTGGATTGCAACTTAAATCTGAGAACACTCATCGTGAAAGACAAATTTTGGACTGAACTAGGAAGATTCTACAATCAAGGACCACCAAAGAACCCACACTGAGTCTGGTAGGAAGGGCGGAGACACAGAGAAGGCTACCCCGCTCCTGGGGAGCAGGGATTGGCCCGGCACCCGGGAAGAATTTACACAAAGGGAGGGCTGTCCAGTGAGTTGCAGGTCCTTATCCTCAAAACCAGAATTCCAACCTAGAGCCCTTGAGCCAAGAAGGGGCTGACGGACTATATTTGGCTGAGAAAAAAAGCCTGGATATGGCCTGAGAGAAGGAGGCAGGACTCTCAGACCCACGCTCTGTATTAAAGTAACTGCATGGAAAGCCTCGCTCACAGCCACTTTCCCAGAGCTCCAGGAGCACACCCACCCCTGGGTTGAGTCACTCCCCAAATTTAAAGTGAACCAATATCACCAGCAAAGGAGAAAAAGTGCCCGTCCATCAGATGCTCCTCTACCCTAGCTAAAACAAAGGCGCTTAGAGCCAGGCGCCATATTAGGGACACAAATAGGGAGTACAGAGGTATAAGCTACACCACCCACCACACTGCTGAGCGGTCGCCCAGGGCAGACAGGCTGGAGGCGGCAAGGCATGGCTGAGGTTTGAGCGAGCAAGCACAAGCCGGCCCACGGAGCTCGGGACCGCCGTAGCTGTTAGGGAAGCCTGGGCTGACGCACATCCCTGCGCCTTGAGTGTGTCCGGCCCACCCTAGCCAGACACGGAGGCCAGATGATCAAGGAAGGCAGGGCTCGCCTGGCAATGCAGGGAGCTTGTGGGCGCACAAACCAGCTTGGGGCTGGGTGTGCCCTTGGTGGTGATCCAAGCAGAGGCGGAGCCCCAGTGGCAACTGAGTGGGGAAGTGCGCACTCATGCAGGAGTCCGTCAGCAACAGCAGAAGTCATGCCAGCTACTGCAGGAATGGGGCGGCACTAACCTGCTTAGGGTACGGACACGTCCTCAGCAGTAACGTTGGCACAGGCAACCTCAGCAGAGATCTGAGAGGGCGCATGATCCCTGAGGCATCCACTGAGAGCTGAGCCAACGGAGGCAGTCCTGCAGGCAGTCCAGGCAGGCGTGAGGGCACGTGCAAGCCTGACCAGGGCAGCAGCCATCAAGCAGGTGGGCTGGAGCCAGCAGCACCTGCACCCAAAAGCCCGGGCAGCAATAGCAGCGGTGGCCGGGTAGAGAGACCACAAAACAGGAGCTAAAATGTCTGGATAGAAAAACACCTGAGGCGAAGAAGTAGGCCACATCTAATACCATATCTAGTAACTGAATTACAGTACTGAGTCAAACAAGTAGCCAGCAATAAAAAGACAACAGAAAGTGGAGTTTAAGGGAACTTGAACTTTTAAAGTAACTTCTTCCAGGCCAAGAGTAGATAAAAGCAAGCCTAGGAGTGCAGCTGATATTTACAACGGCACCTGGACCCAACAGAGATAGCCACAAGATCCAGATAACCTATAGCTTCCAAATAGCGGATAGGAACCAGTGGTCCCAGCCAGGGAAGTTCAGGGCAACAGACAAAATGGGAAGACAAAGAAGTGCAGTCCAAACGACTCAACAAGAGAAACCCTCAGAAAAAGAACTGAGTGAGATGGATATAAGTAAACTACTGAAGGCAGAGTTTAGAATAATGATTATTAGAATGCTGAAAGATCTTAGAACAACAATGGAAGGTCATAGTGAGCACATAAATAAAGAAATAACAAGTATTAAAAAGGACATTGCAATAATAAAGAAGAACCAATCAGAAATGACAAATACAATATCTGAAATAAAGACTACACTAAAAGCAATTAAAAGCAGGCTGGATGAAGCAGAGGATCAAATCAGTGATTTAGAAGACAAAATAATTGAAAACATGAAATTGGAGGAACAAAAAGAAAAGAGAATGACAAAATCTGAGGAAACTCTAAGAGAGCTGTGTGACAATCTAAAGAGAAACAACATCTGCCTCATAAGAGTTCCTGAAGAAGAAGAGAAAGAACAAGGGTTAGAAACCTTGTTCAATCAAATGATAGCAGAAAACTTCCCTAGGTTGAGGCAGGAAAATATCATACAAATTCAAGAAGCACAGAGACCTCTATTAAAGAGAAATCCAAAGAAAGCTATACCAAGACACATCATAATTAAAATACCAAATAAGTGATAAAGAGAAAATATTAAAAGCTGCTAGAGAAGAAAAGGCTATCACCTACAAAGGAGCCCTGGTAAGGATGACATCCGACTTCTCAACAGAAACACTTGAGGCCAGAGGAAATTTGCAAAAAATATTCAAAATAATGCAGAACAAGAGCCTACAACCAAGACTACTTTAACCAGCAAGGCTGTCATTAAAAATCAAAGGAAAAATAAAAATCTTCCCAGACAAAACAAACAAACAAACAAACAAAAAAACCACAAGGAATTTATTACAACCAAAAAAGGATGCAAGAAATGTTAAGGGGCATGGTGTAAACAGAACAAAGGGGGAAAAGAACAACAGCAAAAGAAGAATATAGCTTTTTTTTTAATTTTTTTAAAAGATTTTATTTATTCATTATAGAGAAGGGAGAGAGAGAGAGAGAGAGAAAGAGAGAGAGGAGCAGGAAGCATCAACTCCCATATGTGCCTTGACCAGGCAAGCGCAGGGTTTTGAACTGGCAACCTCAGCATTTCCAGGTTGACGCTTTATCCACTGCGCCACCACAGGTCAGGCAAGGAACATAGCTTTAGAGAACAAAATGGCAATAAACAACTACATATCAATAATAACCTGAAATGTAAATGGATTAAATGATCTAATCAAAAGACAGAGTAACTACATGGATAAGAAAACAAGACCTATACATATGCTGTCTACAAGAGACACACCCCAAAACAAAAGATACACATAGACTGAAAGTAAAAGGATGAAAAAAAATATTTCATGCAAATGGAAATGAAAGGAAAGCTGGGGTAGCAATACTTATATCAGACAAAATAGACTTTAAAACAAAGGCTACGGTAAGGGATAAAGAAGGTCACTACATAATGATAAAGGGAGCAATCCAACAGGAAGATATAACCATCATAAATATCCACACACCTAATATAGGAGCTCCTAATTATACAAAACAGACTTTAATGAATATAAAGGGTGAGATCAACAGCAATACCATAATAGTAAGGGATTTCAATACCCAACTAACATCACTAGATAGATCCTCAAGAAAGAAAATTAACAAAGAAACAGCAGATTTAAAGGACACCCTAGATCAGGGGTCTTGAAACTACGGCCCATGGGCCACATGTGGCCCCCTGAGGCCATTTATCTGACCCGCCACACTGCTGGAAGGGACACATCTTTCATTGGTGGTCAGTGAAAGGAGCATAGTTCCCATTGAAATATTGGTCAGTTTGTTAATTTAAATTTACTTGTTCTTTATTTTATCCTGTTTTGTTTTTTACTTTAAAATAAGATATGTGCAGTGTGCATAGGGATTTGTTTATAGCTTTTTTTTATTATCTGGCCTTCCAACAGTCTGAGTGACAGTAAACTGGCCCCCTGTGTAAAAAGTTTGGGAACCCCTGCTCTAGATCAACTGAATTTAATAGATATCCTTAGAACCTTTCATCCTAAAGCAGCAGAATACATTCTTTTCAAGTGCTCATGGTACATTCTCAAAGATAGACCATATGTTAGGACACAAAAGCAGGCTCAACAAATTTAAGAAGATTGAAATTATATCCAGCAATTTCTCTGATCACAATGGCATGAAACTAGAAATCAACCACAATAGAAAAACTGAAAAATACTCAAACACATGGAAACTAAATAGCATGTTATTAAATAACAAATGAGTTAACAATGAAATCAAAGAAGAAATAAAAAAAAATTCTAGAAACAAATGATAATAAACATACAACAACTCAAAATTTATGGGACACAGCAAAAGCAGTACTGAGAGGGAAGTTCATAGCACTACAGGCATTCCTTAAGAAGCTTGAAAAAATCTAAAATAAATAACCTAACTCTACATCTAAGAGAATTGGAAAAAGAACAGCAAGTAAGGCCCAGAGGTAGTAGAAGGAAGGAAATAATAAAGATCAAAGTGGAAATAAATGACATAAAGGTTAAAGAAACAATACAGAGTATCAATGAAATCAAGAGCTTGTTCTTTGAAAGGATAAACAAGATCGATGAACCTTTAATGAGACTCAGTAAGAAAAGAAGAGCGAGGACTCGAATAAATAAAATTAGAAATGAGAGTGGAGAAATAACAACTGACACAACAGAAATACAAAATATTGTAAGAAAATACTATGAAGAACTATACGCCAAAAAATTAAATAACCAGGTGAAATGGACAAATTTCTTGAAACATTATCTTCCAAAAATCAATCTGGAAGAATCAGAAAATCTAAACAGACCAATTATAATAAATGAGATTGAAACAGTTATCAAAAAGTTCCCCCAAAATGAAACCCCATGGCCCGATGGCTTCACTGGTGAATTCTACCAAATATCCAAAGAAAAACTAACTCCTATACTTCTCAAGCTATTTCAAAAAATTCAAGAGGAAGGAACACTTCCAAGTTCCTTTTACGAGGCAAGTATAATTCTGATTCCAAAACCAGGCAAATACAACACAAAGAAAGAAAATTATAGGCCAATATCCCTGATGAATTTAGATGCTAAAATTTTCAAAAAATTATTAGCAAACTGAATCCAGCAATACATGAAAACAATCATACATCATGATCAAGTGGGATTTATTCTGGGGAGGCAAGGATGGTACAACATTCGCAAATCAATCAATGTGATTCATCACATAAACAAAAGCAAAACCACATGATAATTTCAATAGATGCAGAAAAAGCACTTGATAAAATTTAGCACCCATTTATGATCAAAACTTTTAGCAAAGTTGGAATACAGGGAACATACCTCTACATGATAAAGGCAATCTATGACAAAGCCACAGTCAACATCATAATTAATGGACAAAAATTAAAAGCAATTCCCCTAAAATCAGGAACAAGGCAGGGGTGCCCCCTTTCATGATTATTCAACATCATACTGGAAGTCCTAGCTACAGCAATCCAAAAGAAGAAGAAATAAAAGGCATCCAAATTGAAAAAGAAGAAGTAAAATTATTATTTGCAGATGATATGATATTGCATATAGAAAACCCTAAAGTCTCAGTCAAAAAACTACTGGACCTGATAAACTAATTCAGCAAAGTGGTAGTATATAAAATTAATACACAGTAATCAGAGACATTTTTATACATGAACAGTGAAATTTCAGTAAGAGAAATTAAGGAAACAATCTCATTTACTATTGCAACAACAAAAAAATAAAGTACCTAGGAGTAAATTTAACCAAGGTGGTTAAAGACTTGTACTCAGAAAATTATAAAACATTGATAAAAGAATCAAGGAAGAAACAAACAAGTGGAAGCATATACCATGTCCATGGTTAGGAAGAATAAACATCATTAAAATGTCTATATTACCCAAAGCAATTTATAAATTCAAGGCAATACCAATTAAAATAACAATGACATACTTCAAAGATATAGAACACATATTCCAAAAATTTATATGGAACCAAAAGAGAACATGAACTGCCTCAGCAATCTTGAAAAGGTAGAATAAAATGGGAACCATCACACTTCCTGATATCAAGTTATACTACAAGGCCATTGTACTCAAAACAGTAGTCAATGGAACAGAACAGAGAACCCAGAAATAAACCCATACCTTTATAGACAATTGATATTTGACAAAGGAGATAAGAGCTTACAATGGAGTAAAGACAGTCTCTTTAACAAATGGTATTGGAAAAATTGGACAGCTACCTGCACAAAAAAAAAAAATGAAACTAGACCACCAACTTATACCATGCACAAAAATAAACTCAAAATGGATAAGGACTTAAATGTAAGCCATGAAGCCATAATCATCTTAGAAGAAAACTTAGGCAGTAAACTCACCAACATCTATCGCAGCAATATATTAGCTGACCTATCTCCACAGGCGAATGAAATAAAAGACAGGATAATCAAATGGGACTATATCAAATTAAAAAGCTTTTGCACAGCTAAAGACAATATGAACAGAATAAAAAGACAAACTACACAATGGAAGAACATATTCAACAATACATCTGATAAAGGGTTAATAACTAAAATTATATAAAGAACTTGTAAAACTCTATACTTTCATTTGGCAAACAGTCGTATGTCCACATTACAGTGGATACATATTCTGGATCTATAGTAACCTCTGTCAGCACAGGAGAGGCTGCTAAGCATGTTATAGCTCACTGTCTGTATGCATTGTTCTATTATTGGATTTCCTAAACTGGCTAAACTGAAAATGCTCCTGCATATGGAGCAAAAGCATTTACTGTATTTGTCATGCTTACAATCTTTAAAGTTAAGGTATTATTAAAGTGTACTCAGCAAACATTTTAAGGTCAATTAAAAAAAATTTAAAAGGGGGTAGTCATATCCTGGAACTCCTACGGGTCTACCATATCATGCTTCTTACTTAAAAAAAAAAATTTACATTTCTTTTGGATGTTGATAAACAGGAGACACCAAATCTTTTTCACCTGCAAACTACTACCTTCTTTATTAGATCCAGCTAATAACACTGTTTTGTCTTTTTCCAAATAGCTCCAGATATATGGAAAAGATTTATATAGGCAGATGGGGATCCTCAAACCCCTCAACAAGATCTTCTGAGCATGGCTTTTAAGATACCTAGAGGCAGAAAAAGCCCAATAGAGATCAGGGGAACTACCAGCTTTTAGGATACACCCTTTAAAGGCTCCAGCGCCCCAAAGGGGTCTCATAGGATGCCATCTGGGTCCTGCTTCAATAGTGGAAAGGAAGGTCAATGAGCTAAAGCCAGCCAGGCTTACATGCCTCTGCTGTGAGGAAACAGGGACACTGGAAGGTAGGCTTCCCCCTCGCTGCTTTAAGGGAGGGTTCAGTCTCTTCTAGCCCTGCTCCAACCACCTATGACCTAACCTTGCCCAGAATGCTGGGGTTGGCCACTGAAGGCTGAAGGTGCCCAGGGCCATCGGCCCCATCTAGGACACTGTGGATGAGCCTAGGGTATTTCTTCCAAGAAGCAGGTAAACTGATCTCATTCACACAAGGGCCACTTAACTATGTTTTGCCTGAATAGTCAGGTTTTTTATTCTTCCCTCAAAGATCTCTGTTGTGGGTGTTGATAGTCTTATTTTCTGCTGCTTTGCTTAATATGTAGTGTTTCCTTTATCCCTCCTACCTCAATGCCCCACTCATATTTCAGGCTTGGACCTACTCCTAATTTAGAGCTCTCTTTCCCCCTTTTGCCAACTTCTATGATGAATCTACCTTTGCCACCCAGCTTAGTGTATTCCAAGGTTCTCTTTACCATGCCACAGTCACAGAGCTCCAGGGAAAAGCAACTTGGTCTCATCTCTCCAGGCAGAGGAGAACAGAAGCTCCATATCCATGCATGCTGCAAATGGCTTTTCCAGTCTACCTGAATCATTACCAGCTAGAAGCAGTGGTCATTGGGACTTGGACATGAGCTGCAAAGTATAGAATGGTGACAACAATTCCAGCACCATGAGGACTTTTCCTGGACTCCTGCTCCCTGTGACAGCTCCTAACATACAGAATTGTGGTTGGATTGCATTTTTCAGGAATTTGGCATGGTGATGGGGCCAACTTGGACTTGGTGAACATGTTAAGGACACTAGTCTTTTATGGATTCTTGCTGTATTGGCCAAGAGTTTGCTTAAAGGCTTTTAATCACTGTAAAAAAAAAATAGAAGACTGGATAAAGAAGATGGGGCACATATACACCATGGTATACTATTCAGCTAGAAGAAATGATGACATCGGATCACTTACAGCAGAATGGTGGAATCTTGATAACATTATGTGGAGTGAAATAAGTGAATCAGAAAAAAACAAGAACTGCAGGATTCCATACATTGGTGGGACATAAAAACGAGACTAAGAGACATGGAAAGGAGTAGGGGTTACGGGGGGCAGGGGGAGGGAAGGAGGGAGAGGGCGAGGGGAGGGGTACAAAGAAAACTGGATAGAGGGTGACGGAGGACCATCTCTCTTTGGGTGATGGGTATGCAACAGAACTAAATGACAAGATAACCTGGAAATGTTTTCTTTGAATATATGTACCCTGATTTATTGATGTCACCCCATTAAAATAAAAATTTATTTATAAAAAAAGAACTTGTAAAACTCAACACCAGGAAGACAAACAATCCAATCAAAAATTGGGCGCAAGAAATGAATAGACACTTCTCCAAAGAGGACATACAGATGGCCAATAAACAGATGAAAAAATGTTCAACATCATTAATCATTAGAGAAATGCAAATTAAAAGTAGAATGAGATTACCACCTCACACCAGTCAGAATGGTGCTCATTAACAAAACAACATACAATAAGTGCTGGCAAGGATGTGGAGAAAAGGGAATCTTCTTGCACTGCTGATGGGAATGCAGACTGTTACAGCCACTGTGGAAAACAAATGGAGATTCCTCAAAAAATTAGAAATGGGTCTGCCCTTAGACTCAGCCATCTCACTTATAGAAATATATCCCAAGGACACCATATCACCAACTGAAAAAAAGAAATACATCCCCATGTTTATGGCAGCATTGTTCACAATAGCGAAGAACTAACTGGAAACAGCCCAAGTGTCCATCAGTGGACGAGTGGATTAAAAAGCTGTGGTACATATATACAATGGAATACTATGGGGCTATGAGGAAGAAGGAAATATTACCTTTTTCAGCAAGATGGATGGACCTGGAAACTCTTATGTTGAGTGAAATAAGCCAGGCAGAGAAAGAAAAATATCATATGACCTCATTCATTTGAGAAATCCAAGGAACAATGTGAACTGAGTAATGGAATTAAACCTGAAGGGAAGGGGGGAGGGAGCTTTTGGGAGGGGGGGAGGGGAGATGTCGGGAGGAATATGGGGGAGGGGGGATGCTTTGGGGGAGACACTAGAATCTATGTAAACACAATAAATAAATCAATAAAAAAATTTTGCCTGGCCTGTGGTGGCGCAGTGGATAAAGTGTTAGCCTGGAACGCTGAGGTAACTGGTTCAAAACCCTGGGCTTGCCCGGTCAAGGCATATATGGGAGTTGATGCTTTCTGCTCCTCCCCCCTTCTCTATCCTCTCTCTCCCTCCCTCTCCCTCTCTCCCCTTCTCTCCTTTCTAAAATGAATAAATAAAATCTTTTTAAAAAAATTTCATATGTTGAAAACCTAATGTGCAATGCGATGGCATTAGGATGTGGGAGGTGATTAGGTCCCAAATTGGTGCCCTTATATCAATAAAAGAGGATGGGAGGCCCTGGCCAGTTGGCTCAGCGGTAGAGCGTCGACCTGGCGTGCGGGGGACCTGGGTTCAATTCCCGGCCAGGGCACATAGGAGAGGCGCCCATTTGCTTCTCCACCCCCCACCCGCTCCTTCCTCTCTGTCTCTCTCTTCCACTCCCTCAGCCGAGGCTCCATTGGAGCAAAGATGGCCCGGGCGCTGGGGATGGCTCCTTGGCCTCTGCCCCAGGTGCTAGAGTGGCTCTGGTCACGGTGGAGTGACGCCCCGGAGGGGCAGAGCATCGCCCCCTGGTGGGCAGAGCGTCGCCCCTGGTGGGCGTGCGGGGTGGATCCCGGTCGGGCACATGCGGGAGTCTGTCTGACTGTCTCTCCCCATTTCCAGCTTAAAAAAAAAAAAAAAAAAAGAGGATGAGAAAGCTCTCTTGCCCCTTTTGCAGGTGAGGCTGCAACTGAGCGGTCTTCAACTAGGAAGAGGGCCATGCTGGCACCTAATCTTGGACTTTCAGCTTACAGAACTTTGAAAAATATATTTTTTCTGTTTCTAAAGCACTCACTCTATATGGTTTTGTTATAGTGGCCCAACTACTATAAAACAGTTGGCAATCAATATTTATGTTTGTCATGTAACAGGATGCTTAGCAAGTCTGTCTGCATGTCTCAGAGTTATGCCAGGTAGTCATCTTATAAAAAGGTCACTTTGCCAGGATTGATATTAGAAAATACTGTTGAATCAGGAACATTTTGGGAATGAGTGAGGATGTTCAGGGTTGAGAGGAGATAACATTATGAAGTAAATATTAATATTTTAAGTTTTTGCCTGCTCAGGGCTTTTCAGGGCAAAGATTACTAGCAGCTTGGTTTAAGGGATGGTGGACTCGCAATCCTATCTCAGAAACTTCTAGAAAAATTCAATTTTTTTTTCACCTGAAAGATTTATAGAGTAATAAAATCTGGAGCCATTTGTTTACATTTTAAAGGGTTGTTGTAAACTCCTAGGCATCTTGCCATCTTTTCCCAGAAAGAATTTGTTTCCATTAGAGAGAAATCTTTTTCTTTCTACTTCTGGGAGAGAAGCTTTTATATAAACTCTGAAATTTATAGTTTTAGAATTCTTTAACAATGGTGTAACATGTAGGTGACATCGGCCCTCATTGTATAAGCCCGAATGGGGAATGAGAACTAATGCTGAGATTGTCATATGAGTAAATGATTTGCCTTCTCTAATGTGCAAACCTCCAGGGTGAAAAGAAATGTAGATAGTATAAAACTTACTTATTTTATATATAATAGTGTTTTGATATGTGATTAGCCAGTATGTTTATTCTATACAAATGCCTCCTGGAACAAATACTTTCCAGATTTGATTGTGCAAGCTGTTACTGTGTTGGATAACTTAAAATGGTAATATAATTAAACAAGTCTGAGACATGTAGCATACCATATCTCTCTCTGGAAT
The DNA here is from genome assembly GCF_036850995.1 of Saccopteryx leptura. Taxonomy (NCBI): domain Eukaryota; kingdom Metazoa; phylum Chordata; class Mammalia; order Chiroptera; family Emballonuridae; genus Saccopteryx; species Saccopteryx leptura. The sequence continues at coordinate 76,632,050 of NC_089510.1, read as the reverse complement.
ACTTATGAATTGTGTTCTCCAAACTACTATAATAAAGAAGCATGTTCAATATTGATTTTGGATTTACAGATCAGAAATATCAATACAGAATAACCTCATATCATTTTCTTATCCCCTTGGATGTGTCAAAGGAGTAACTGGAAGGAAGGAAGTGCTTTACTTATGGGTGTATTTTCAGCCTTAAATATCTTGAAAGAGTTACTAGTTAGTGTTATCTTTTGTTCCATTGTCTTTAAAATCTTAGAAATCATTCTATTTACCCTTCAGATAGCAACTACTATTAACAAAGAACATTACTTTTCAATGCTGACATCACATTAGAATCACCTAGACAGCTTTAAAAAGTACCAATACCACACCTATTAAGAGAGCCTCAGGATGAGTCTTGGAATCTGTAAGATTTAAAAGCTTTCCAGGTGACTCCACCATGCAGCCAGGCTTCAGAACCACTGACACAGAGCAGAGTTCTCCAACTTTAATAAATATGAGCATCATCCCAAAATGGATGCAGGTATCTGCAGAGTGTATTATTCAACAGGTTTGGGGTGCACTAGGAATCTTTATGCTGTGATTCTGACAGTCTTTCAATGACTACACTTTGAGAAACATTGGTATAGGCTGCACCTACCCTTCTGCCTGCCTCAGGTCAGTTCATCAGGAATCCCATCTACTGGAAAACAGAGAATGATATTCCAACTCTCCCATGCTAGCCTGTCCAAACCTACCTCAATTCACAAACAAAAGGTGTTTAGAATTACTTTAAAATTCTAATAACAATATCTTGACTCATTTTGAATGTCTCTGGCAGAACTCGGATGAGGATGTTCAGTTCACCAACCACTAGCTGGACTCAGGTGTCCAATGGAAAGCCAGGCCACTCTAGTATTCTTCCATCATGACTCATGCATCTGGTTTTTCCAGGAAGCTGTTTCACCCTTAAAACTCTTGTTTTAGACCTTACTTGCACATAAAGAAAAGTCAGACATCCACAAATATGAATTTCTGTCTTTCTACCTTTCGTAATGACCAAGTAGCTCTGATCAGACCAAGACCCTAGAGAAGTACAGAGGGATAAAAAGTAAAAAACTAATAGTGCCTTAGGGATCTGTTGAACAATACTAAAAGGTAGAAAATACATGTTGTGAAGTCCTAGAGGGGCTTTCAGAAAAAAAATATTTGAAGACAAAAAAAAAAAGTATCAGAAATTTCCCAAATTTGATGAAAGACAAATTTACAAAGATTTCAGCAAACTGCAAGCAGAATGAGCTCCAATAAATGTCACCACAAATGCCAATCATACTACCAAAGGTCAATAAACGTTGGCTTCTCATCAGAAACAATTAAGACCAAAGATCGCTGACATGTGCAGAAGATGGGCCAGGAATAAAAATGGAAGTGAGAATGGAGCAAATACAGTAATTTAACAGAGCCACAGAGGTGAGAATGAGAAAATATTGGAAACTCAAGATTGTACTATGCAGTCAAACGTTATTAATAAAAATCAGGTATAGGAGAGAACATTTCACAATGAGTCACAGAACAAAACAGAGAATGTCACATATTAATGTAGCACATATTATCTTAAGAGAGTATGTATATCACCTGAATTTGAGTGTGCCCGAGTTGTGCTTCTCCTGTACTATGCCATTATATAAATATGCCCACGTGCTCCACCTACTACCCTTCCCCAACCATAAAAGCACTTTCATCTATCTAATGGGAGTAGTTCTCCAAGGTAGTTTTGTTTTATTTGTATAATATTATATAGCTATATATTTTAAAGCATAAAACTTATTTAATGTCCCTACTGATCCAGAAGGACCATAGAAGTACTATATTGTTTTGTTTAGTTCTGATTTTTCTTTTACTTTATGGATAATTGGCAAATATTTCACAAGGACTATGTGTATTTTATAATTTATATAAAAAAGGAAGGATAGAAATATAAACATGTTCCTTAGAAAAACCGAGATTATTTTCAGCTGTAAATTGCAGCCTGGAGTAATGAGGTGTGGGTGGAAAGCTAGAGTTTAGGAGAGACAGCAGACCAGATTTTAGGGAAACAAAATTGCAGGTGTATTCTGCTAGTAATATAGAAGTTAGGACACTCATGATTAGGGGAATCAGAAAACTGGAAGGCACAAACCAGAGGTGCATAAGCAAAGGAAGATCAGATGGCTAAATCACGATGAGTGATCAAGTACTCAAGTAGAAATCAAGAATGAGGGAAGAATACAAATCACATTGCTGAAGGCAGGGTGATGTTGAGGGTAGTTCCCTAGCCAGGAAGCTTCATATATGCTCTAGGCAAGAAGCCAGTCTGAGGGTTCGGTCAGTTCAGAGTCCATATACGACAGCATATAAGTTTTTATTTGTTTGTTTGTCTTGTTTGTTTATTTGTTGCTTTCAGTTTTATATACTACATAAAAGTAAAATCATATGGTTCTTGACCTTTTCTGTCTGTTTTATTTTGTTTAGCATGATTTCTCAAGATCCATTCATGTCGCAAAAGGCAATATTTTATCTAATAGCTGAGTTTTAACAAAAACTCATAGACACAGACAATGGTAGGGTGGTTACTAGAGGGAAAGGGGGTGGGGATAGTTAAGGGTATAGGGGATCAAATACATGGAGACAGATTTGACTTTGGATGGTAAACACATAATGCAATCAATATACTGATGATGTACTACAGAATTGTATACTTGAAACCTATATAATTTTATTAACCATGTCCTTCCAAAAAATTTAATTAAAAAAAGAAAACAGATAAGTCAGTAAACCCAACAAGAAAATAATAAGCATGGGTGGCATAAATTTCTATAATCTCTCTCTTTTTTTTTTTTTTGTATTTTTCTGAAGTTGGAAACGGGGAGGCAGTCAGACAGACTCCTGCATGCGCCCAACCGGGATCCACCCAGCATGCCCACCAGGGGGTGATGCTCTACCCATCTGGGGCGCCGCTCTATTGCAATCAGAGGCATTCTAGCGCCTGAGGCAGAGGCCACAGAGCCATCCTCAGCGCCTGGGCCAACTTTGCTCCAATGGAGCCCTGGCTGCGGGAGGGGAAGAGAGAGACAGAGAGGAAGGAGAAGGGGAGGGGTGGAAAAGCAGATGGGTGCTTCTCCTGTGTGCCCTGGCCGGGAATCGAACCCAGGACTCCTGCATGCCAGGCTAATGCTCTACCACTGAGCCAACCGGCCAGGGTCTAAATTTCTATAATCTCTTATGTAGTCAAAACAAAGAAGAAAGTCAAGGAGGAAAGGCAGAGAGAGAAAGAATATGAATGAAGTTAAGAGTACCCCCCAAAAAAACCTTTAAAAAGGGAGCAAACTAGTGCAGATATCAGGTCACAGGTACACTGCAGATCTTCAATACAGTTTATTCACAAGCATATGAGCTAATACGTTACTATAGATGAAAGAATTATGATAAACCCTAGATTATATTACTTAATGTCTGTAACAAGTACAATGCTTACTATATACAAAACATTTCTCTTGGCCCTGGCTGGTTGGCTCAGTGGTATAGCATCGGCCTGGCGTGCAGGGGACCCGGGTTTGATTCCCGGCCAGGGCACATAGGAGAGGCGCCCATTTGCTTCTCCACCCCTGCCCTCCTTCCTCTCTGTCTCTCTCTTCTCCTCCCACAGCCAAGGCTCCATTGGAGCAAAGATGGCCCGGGCGCTGGGGATGGCTCCTTGGCCTCTGCCCAGGCGCTAGAGTGGCTGTGGTAGCGGCAGAGCCACGCCCCGGAGGGGCAGAGCATCGCCCCCTGGTGGACAGAGCGTTGCCCCTGGTGGGCGTGCCAGGTGGATCCTGGTCGGGCGCATGCAGGAGTCTGTCTGACTGTCTCTCCCCGTTTCCAGCTTCAGAAAAATACCCAAAAAAAACCCAAAAACAAAAGCATTTCTCTTTTTTTTTTAGCGGAAAAACAATCTAATTTTATTTCCATTATGGGCATATATATCTCGGCACTTATCTTTTCCAGACTACAATTCACTCAAATACTTCCATTTATTTCCTTGCAAGTACTCTATTCTTGAAATGTCAAGTATTAGAATTTGCTAATTAGATACTTTTGATCTATTACAAATGTGTGCTACAGGTTTATCTTTTGAAAGGCTCACAAGCACACATCTGATAATTTACAAACTATTATTCATCTACAACTAATGCAAAGTGAATAGTGAATCTGCAAACCTTTTCAGTTATTCACAAATACAAAGAGATACCCTGGCCCCAGCACTGAGCCTATGAAATACCTACTTTTCTCCTGCCAATGTTAATAACATAATACAGTTTCTATGACAATTTCTTTCAATTTAGAGTTTATCTCAATCAATTGTATTATTAGTTATATTCAGTTCATTTAAAATTAACCACATCTTCTGTTCAAATGTTGCTAGAATTGGCCTAGCATGTCTGCAGAGATAATGAGATTAGGTGAAGGAAGTAATGAATAGTATAACAGTCTAATTATAAACCATACTCCTATTCACCTTAATTTGCGAAAGAGCAGAAACTGGATGGAATTCAAAAGGCAGCAGATTGAAAATGGATAAAAAGACTTTTTATGTGGTGCATAATCTTAGCTTTCAGAAGTCACTGTTGCGGGATATTTCTCAGGCAAAAATTTAGTAAAGTTTTAAGATAAGAATAAAAATAACATCTGCGGGAATACTAGCTGGATGTGAATTTATGGAAGCTATCAATCCTCATGCTGGTAGCCATAAAATCATTGGCAGCTGGTGCTGGGATGGAATCCCTCCCTGTGGTATCCCACTGCACAATTGGCCAGATGCATGATGTGCTGCTGTTGTACAAAGACAAAAGAACCCAGAGAGCCTTTGCCAAAGAAGGAACCGCTCATGGGATGGAAACTTTCAAGTAAGCTGGGAGCTGTATTCCTGAGTTTCACAGTAACCACCTCTGTTTTTTGATCAAATGTCATTTCCCCCATTGTGGTAAAACACAATGATTCTTCCTTTCCACAGAGTCTATTCAATGTTATCACTGAATTAGTGCATACTTTATGGGTTAGAAATGCAAGTAATCTTTGCTGTGAATAACCAGACCACCTTTCATTTCAAAGTGGCAGATCCCAAATGTTCCCCTTTTAAAAGTAACAAAGGAGACTGTGGTGATCTGGGGCTTTTGTTAATGGACAGAATGGCAGGTCTATTTGTTGGCATTCTCCCTGACAACCTGAGCCTTTTAATTCTGTCTGACAGATTCAGGCCATGCTCCAGATCCCACAATAGAGGTGAGAGAGAGTATTGATCTTCCTGTTATTGTTGGTGATTTACCGTTCCATTCCTTTAGCAAATTTAAACACACACACAGACACAAACATCCACTACTGGGGTCACAGCTGCTAGATGGCAGAGTAATGAGTGATTATTTTCTTATCTCTCCTACGCTCTATAAGTAACTTCTCTTGTGGATTCATGACAATATTGCAGATTTAAGCCAAATAAATATCTTTTCACACTGATGTCAAAGGGTTTCAAAACATGGTAATAAATATTGCTTGAAATAGAAATTCATTCACATTGAAAGCTTGAAAGTTTGCAGGAAGCTAAAATTGGCAATCTATAAATTAATTTTTTTATTGCCATTCTACAGTCTAAAACAAATTTGAAATGTGTCATTTTGGAGTAATCTAACAGCGTTAGCAAAAGAATAAATAATACATAAGGCATAGCTCTAAAATCATTAGGTTATCCCCTCCCCAAAGCACAGATGGTCATCAAAGGGATTGTTTCCCTTAAATGCTGCTGCATTAGGACACTTAGCTAAGTCTAAGCATGTTGTCACTGTACAAAATGCTTTTGAATTTTTTCTTTTTTTATTGCTTTTTCTACCTTCTGCTTTTTATCCTCAAATCAAGATATAAGAAAGTTATGTCACTGCATTAGTGTGCTCGGGCTGATATAACAAAATATTACAGACTGGGTGGCTTAAACAACAGAGATTTATTTTCTCACAGTCTGGAAGCTGGACTTCCAAGATTAAGATTCCAACAGGGTTGATTTACAGTGAGGTCTCCCTTCCTGGCTTGAAGATGGCCACCTTCTGCTGCATCTTACATGGCCTGTCCTCTGTGTGAGCACAGAGAGAGTCCTATAAAATTGAGTCTCCATTCTTATGACCTCATTTAATCTTAATTACCTCCCTAAAGGTCCTGCCTCCAAATATAATCACATTGGGGGTAAGGGCAACAAAAGGAATTAGAGAGGCACACAATTCAGGCCATAACGTTTTTCTTATTTATTTAAGTGCAAATATTTTTCTGTTTTTGCTTATGTAAAAAATACCAAATTCATTCTTAACATGGATGTCACTATTTAAATAAATGTCAATTCTTAGTAAATTAAAAAATACAGTGTGTCCATAAAGTCATGGTGCACTTTTGACCGGTCACAGGAAAGCAACAAAAGACGATAGAAATGTGAAATTTGCACCAAATAAAAGGAAAACCCTCCCAGTTTCTATAGGATGATGTGGCAGCACGTACGCATGCGCAGATAATGATGTAACAGTGTGTATACAACGGAGCAGCCCACGGCCATGCGAGTCAAGATGTGGATGGTACAGAGGAAAGTTCAGTGTGTTCTGTGACTTGCTAAAATCGAATCCATGACCAAAGTGTAACATGAATATTGGCACATTTATAACGAAGCACCACCACATAGGAATAACATTACTCGGTGGGATAAGCAGTTGAAGGAAACCAGCAGTTTGGTGGAGAAACCCTGTAGGCCATTAGTCAGTGATGAATCTGTAGAGACTATACGGGATAGCTACTTAAGGAGCCCTAAAGAATCTGTGTGTGAGCCCACATCGAACTGCACTGAATAGGTATGAAACTGGGAGAGTTTTTCTTTTATTTGGTGCAGATTTCACTTTTCTATCATCTTTTGTTGCTTTCCTGTGACCGGTCAAAAGTGCTCCATGACTTTATGAACACACTGTATATCACAGGTTCTTAAGGTAATTTCAAGAGGAGTTCTAGACATTGTTAAAAATGTAGCATTTGCTAGAATAAATAGCTTTCTAAGATGACTATATTCATATCTAGAGAGAATAAATCATAAGAATTAATCTTTTCTATTTTTCATTAAAAAAACTTCATATCATACCAATGCTCTATTAATCCTTAGAGAAAATTTGGTGCCTTCTGCAATGACTGAATAAGATCCAAAAAGCTTCAAACAGCTTTTCTGTTACTAACAACTATAAGCTCTGGACAAAATACCAAAATATCTCAAGGGCAGATTTAAAAAGAAATGCATCACTAGGAACAAAGAATCATACTGTGCATTTTTGCTGTTCCTACAAATTTGACGAAGTGAGGAGTGGATGAAATTCTAATATTCTGACAGAAAGTTCACCATCTTTATGTCCTGAAATGGAGCCAGCAGGCAGAGATGATGGAGAGCGAGAGAAAATCGTGAAAAGGAAAGATCCAAACAAGGGGATTGCCCAATTGTATGAATTCTGTCCAGGTCTCTGGCTAATTCATGAACTATGGATATATGGGGAAAGCCACTGACAGATGTTCTAAATATATAGAATTAAACTTATATTTAAGATGTCATCCACCACAAGTGAGCCAGAGATATAGTATGAATCTGACCAAGTTAATTGCCTGCAAAAAAAACCACATCAGTACTCTTTGTGGAATATAGTAGAATCTAGGGCCTACACAGGATAACATTTACAATGTTAAGATACAATCCAAATTATGTTACATATAGATAACTGAGAAAATGTGAGCCATTTTCAAGGGAAAAGACAATCAACAGGGCCTCACCCTGAGAGGATAGATTGTAATTATCAATGACTTTAAAGCAGGTGATATAAATATATACTTAATAAGGTAAAAGAAAATACTCTTGTAATAAATGAAAAGATAGAAAACATTAGCAGATAAATAAAATACATAAAAACAACCAAATAAATATTTTAGAAACAAAATATACAGTATTAGAAATTCAAGCCCTGGCCAGTTTGCTCAGTGGTAGAGCATTGGCCCAGAATGTGCAAGTCCAGGGTTAGATTCCCGGCCAGGGCACACAGGAGAAGCACCCATCTGCTTCTCCACTCCTTCCCCCTCCTTCCTCTCTATCTCTCTCTTCCCTTCCCACAGACAAGGCTCAATTGGACCAATTTGGCCCAGGTGCTGAGGATGGCTCCATGGCCTCCACCTCAGGTGCTAGAATGGCTCCCATTGCAATAGAGCAATGCCCCAGATGGGCAGAGAATTGCCCCCTAGTGGGCATGTTGGGTGGATTCCGGTCAGGTGCATGAGGGAGTCTGTCTCTGCTTCCTTGCTTCTCACTTCAGAAAAATACAACAACAACAAAAAAATTCAAATATCACCAGCTAAATTTAATAATAGAATGAAGATGACAGAGGAAAAATTCAGTGAACTTGAAGATAGGTCAATAGAAATCATCTAATCCAAAGAAAATAGAAGAGAGAAGGAATACATTAAAAATAGACACACAAACACAAAACGATCATACAAAGTCTAGATCAAATTATCTAACATATTTGTAGTTATAGTCACAGAAAAAAAATTAAGTGGATTAAAACAAATTCGAAAAAATAATGACTAGAAATTTTACAAATTTGGTGAAGGCAGATTTAAGAAGTTCAGCAAATCCTATGCAAAGAGAATATAAAACTAGGAGAGAAACTCAAATCTTTAAAAACAAATAACAAGCTCCAGAAATGGTAAATATCTCAAGGAATGACAGCCTATTTCTGTATCTTAATTACTTGAAAATACTAACCTATAATGGACTTCAGAAAGGTAGACAAAAATGATCAAAATTGCAAAGTTTCTACATTTCATGTCAAAATATCTTAATTCTAATTAGAGAAAATATTTTGGGTGAAATTTTTTTTTCTCAAATAATATTGATTCATTTACCAACATGATTTTAAAAACTTTCATCCACATTTAACATATTTGTGTTTTACCTCATTTCTAAATTGTACTTGTTCCATCAGCCAATCTATTAAAATTGTAATGGTACAAGGGTAATTTTCATTCCATTTGGGCCAGTATGACACTTTCATGGAAAAAAATTTAATACGAATGAGATAGAAAGCCATAATGGAAAAAAGTATGTGCTCACACATACACACACGTATCAATAACAGCTGGATTAAAAAAATGAAAATTGATGAAAACTTTTTAACTTTCAAATGAAAACATATGCCTTTTTTTAAAACAAGACAGAAAGCACTAACAAAGGAGAAGTAATGAATAGGAAAGTATTTAAAATGTCTTTGCATCAACAAAAATATAAAAATATTAAAAACAGCTCACAATTTAAAAGAAGAAAATTATAATTATTTCTAAAAATTAGCAAGTAAAAGAAAAATAGTTTAAAGAAAAAATTATGAGCAGATACTTATAGAAGAGAAAACTCCAAATGGTCAGTGAAAAGGAAAATATATTCCATCTATTATTAATCAAAGAGAATTTTGTTAGACCATCATGAAATAACTTTTTACCCCCCATAATATTAACAACATTTAAGATAGCTGACAATGACACATTTTAGTAAGACAAAGAGTAAAGGAATTCATACATTGCTGTGGGAGATAAATTGGTAAAATCACTTTAAATAGCAATCTCACAATATCAGATAAGTTAAAGATGCAAATATGCTACTCCTTAGCAATTTCACTTATAGACATATACCTTGAAAATTTTCTGTATTAATGCACAAAGGTATATGCACAAGAGTAATTATTGCAGCATTGTTTTCAATAAGAAAACATATTAAAGGGAATGAATCTATAATGTATCTTCATTAAAAATATTATGTGGTGGTGAAAATAAAAATTAAAACTAGTAAACTTTTACAGATCAACATAATGTATCTCACAAGCATAATATTAAGTAAATAATATAAACTGCATTGACATCAAATTGTAAGTCATATGCAGCAAAATTATGTATTGCAGGTGGATCCAGAGAGTTCTAGGAAAATTAAAAAAATGTATAAAATTACAATAATACACAATACACAAATTGCAATAATACACAATAGTCAAGTGATTTTTCTTGGCAGGGAGTGCATGTAATCACAGCAAGGAAAAGTCAGGAGGCTATGTCTCAGACACTGTTATTAGCATGAGATGGTCACCTAAACTAGAAAATTATGAACTGATCTCTGAATCTGCTTGTATAAAAAAACAAAACAAAAAAAACCCCCCAAAAAAAAACAGTTGAACTTAATCTACTAGTTGGAAATCTCACACTTCTTGAGCAAATGTGTGAATTTCATTATGTGAGAATCTTCAAATTGAAGCTAGTTTTCACATTATCAGACAAAAGAAGCAACTACCTCCTCAATTTGTCACATGGCTATGTAACAGCATATACCTATCTTGAGCTTTTATAACTAAAAGCAATAACAGTCTTCACATTTAGAAGTAATGGGAAAATATATCAATATAATAGATTTGATGAAAGCTCAATTTTTGGTAAACACTGGAGTCACACCATTTTGCAAACTAATAAACTTTACCTGTATGTTCTTTTTTCTCTGACACACAGCACTGAGAAATGACACTTCATTAATATCTTCTGTAAACTCAATATCTGAATACATCTATCCTTTCAACATTTCATTTAAATACTATATTTTGCATCTGAAACATTGCCTGTCCTGATATAATTCCCTAACAGTCCTCTGCACATACTTCAATGAGATGGCTGTCATCCAGGGACGTCAAGATGTTTCAGCTATATCACACACTAAACATGTATATATATCTAGTGAACTTATTTTTGCAAAATCTCAAAATTCTTTAGACAGTAGTTCACAAGTTTTATTCCTTAGGACAGTGCTCTCTAGGGGGAAGGGTCCCCCAGAATTGTTGGGAATATGATGGAAAGGTGAGGAGGACAGCATTTCATCTCATTTTTTTTTGTAAAGAAAATTTCAGATATTTGATTATCGAGGCTTCCCACATGCACTGAATAAGTTGATTTTCCAAAGGAAATAAAAACATGTGAAACACTGCTCTGCTCATGCAATTGGAACTCCAAACTAACCTTGAAGCAAAAAGCTTATTCAGAATGTGGCATTCTTTGGGTCAAGATTGAAGCCAATAGGCAATTATGTTAAACTATTAGGAACTTGAAAATTATCTTTAAAACACAAGTTATAGAACACATAAGGAAGACAAATCCTACAAAAACTCACCACAGAAATAATTTGAAGAATTTACATCAATGAAATGGGAATATTACATGTATTTTAAATCCCTAATTTGTGAAGAAATCCAATAACACAAAATTATATGGGATAAAAAGAAGTAAGTATTTAAAATGAACAAATGTGGAGGTCAGTGGAAATTAATCATAAAACTAAAACCTCAGTAGACTATCAATAGCAGATTGGCATATATGGAGAGAAAATTTGTACTTGGAACAAAACACAGAAAATTCTTTCAAAGTGAGTGCATCACAGAGAGATAGAAACTAAATAAAATAAAGGAAAACAAGAGACATTGAAGATAGAAAACGGTGTTTAAGATCTTCCTAGTGTCAATCTTAGAAGAAATAAATAGGAAAAAAATGGGATTGAAGCAAAAGGATAATATATGTTAATTTTATTGACATAAATAATAATGTGTATCCTCAATTTAACTGGCTCATTATGTGCCAAACAAATATGAACAATGGAACAATGATGAAAGAAAAGAAGGAATGAAGAAAGGGGAAATAAAAGGAAGAGAAGAGGGCTTAAAAATAGTATAGTAAAACTGTAGAATTTTAACTGTAGAATTTAGAAAAACCTTAAAAGTTACCAAAGAAAGTACTGTAAACAAATTGAAATCTGTGGCAACTATATAGCATAACTTTTCAGTTTTAAATTTACTCTTCCTTACCGGCTGTGCAAAACTAGAGTTAGACACTCTTCAATATGTTTCTTTGCCCATTGGCATGATATTAAACATTGTCTATAAGGGCGCTAGAGAAACATGTCAGTATATAGAGGTTTTGTTTCCTGGTTCAGTGTGCTCTTCACATTCTGCTCTTGCAGTACACAGCCCATTCCTGTAACAAAGATGGCTTCCCCAGAACATGGTGCCTGCAACAGCAGCAGGTTTCTCAGATCCCAGATTCTATAATACAGTGCAAACAGCCTCTCCGTGCTGCACTCCTACACTAGAGATGGCTTTACCAGCACCCCACTTCTGCAGCCAGCACCCCAATTCTGCAGTGTGCAGTTTTCAGTAGTAGCACCAATCAGTGCTTCCCTTCGTACTCCTCTTGAGTGGTACAAAATTAGGGAACAACTCCCAAAACTATTTGTACTTCTTATATCAATTACAAGTTTAGAGGTCTCTCCAAACACAACTTTATGTTTGATAATTCACGAGATGTAGTATCAGAACACTAAAAAGTGTTATAGTTACATTTATGGTTAATTAACACAAAAGAATGTAGATTAAAATCATTGAAGAGAAGAGGTTGACTTCAGGAGATTTTTTATTATTATTATTATTTTTTTGTATTTTTCCGAAGCCGGAAACAGGGAGGCAGTCAGACAGACTCCTGCATGCACCCGACCGGGATCCACCTGGCATGCCCACCAAGGGGCGATGCTCTGCCCATCTTGGGGCATCGCTGTGCTGTAATCAGAGCCATTCTAGCGCCTGAGGCAGAGGCCACAGAGCCATCCTCAGCACCCGGACCAACTTTGCTCCAATGGAGCCTTGGCTGCGGGAGGGGAAGAGAGAAACAAAGAGGAAGGAGAGGGGGAGGGGTGGAGAAGTAGATGGGCACTTCTCTTGTGTGCCCTGGCCGGGAATCGAACCCGGGACTTCTGCACGCCAGGCCGACGCTCTACCACTGAGCCAACCGGCCAGGGCTCCGGAGAGTTTTAAACCCAGAGATCCTAGCATCCTCTTCCAGTGAAGTCAAGATCAGTGTTAACTGCTTTCAGCATTGATGTTTGACAATATGTCATGAATATGCTAATCATAAAGTTTATATAGGCCTTGGTGTCCAGAGATTTTACTAGGTCACATAGACATAGTTCACCATTTGCTTTGCTGACCTTAGTTTCCACCCTTTACTGAGGTTAAGTTGATACTACATAGCTCAAAGCACCCATATCACATTGTTAGACCATCCAGTATGGTAAACAAAGATACTCTTTTCGGGCAGGACAGTCCAAGGTCTTAGAGAAAGCATCCCAAGAGCCAAGGGGAAAAGCCAGTTCTCTCTTTGATAAAATTTAACCCTTACTACATAGGTGATTTCATAGCAGAGTGCCTCTGATGGCATAACTCTCCAAGATGAGCTTTCTTTGGCACCCTAGAAGATGGATCTTCAGAAGGTTTTATCAATGTGGCTCTAACACAATTCTGTCAGGCAGTGAGTCGTGGATGTTCACGGTTCAACAAGGTCTGAATTTCAACCCTGGCATTAGAAACAGCTTCTAATAGTTGTTATTCTTGTAATTTTTATATTTTGCCTTTCTTCTCACTATCCAATTCCTTGATATTCTAATCTCCTGTCACAGTTAATGAATCTTTATAGTAAATGTCCCCTATTCAAGTTGCTTTCTCAGCTCTGGACCTTGATGATATATGACATATACTGATTAAGTACAGACTTCATATCTGTAATGCAAATCTTCAGGACATAGTTGAAAATATCTTCAAAATTCTAATTAAAATTAGCCACCAACATTAAATTCTGTGCCAAGCAAAATTATATTTTGAGAATGAATAAAATATTTTCTGACATTCAAAGGCTAGAAGATTTTACTAAAATAGATTCTTACTTAAATAACTACTTTAGGACTGATAAGAAGAAAAATAAAACCAGAAGGGAAGACTATGATGTAAGTTACAATAGTAAACAGAAAAATAGTTTTATACTGTTGGTATATGTAAATGAAATCTCTCTCTCTTCCCTCTCCCCACTCCCCTCATGTAAAAACAAGCTAGAATTAAAATTACAAATAACTTTTTTTTTTTGTATTTTTCTGAAGCTGGAAACGGGGAGAGACAGTCAGACAGACTCCCGCATGCGCCCGACCGGGATCCACCCGACACGCCCACCAGGGGGTGACGCTCTGCCTACCAGGAGGCGATGCTCTGCCCCTCCTGGGTGTCGCTCTGTTGCGACCAGAGCCACTCCAGCTCCTGGGGCAGAGGCCAAGGAGCCATCCCCAGCGCCTGGGCCATCTTTGCTCCAATGGAGCCTTGGCTGTGGGAGGGGAAGAGAGAGACAGAGAGGAAGGAGAGGGGGAGGGGTGGAGAAGCAGATGGGCGCTTCTCCTGTGTGCCCTGGCCGGGAATCGAACCCAGGTACCCCGCACGCCAGGCCAACGCTCTACTGCAGAGCCAACCGGCCAGGGCCACAAATAACTTTATTATAAAATTCAACAAAGAATAATCAAAACAAGTTTCTTTTTGTATTTATTTTAGAAAGAAGAGAGAGAAGGGTAGGAGGAGTAGGAAGCATCAACTCCCATATATGCCTTAACCAGACAGGCTCAGGGTTTCAAACCAGCAACCTCTGCTTTTGAGGTTGACACTTTATCCACTGTGCCACCACAGGTCAGGAAAAACAAGTTTGAAACACAAGACCAATACTGAATGGATAACAACTGATTTTAGAATTTGTTATAAGGAAATATGAAGCAATAAAAATAGTGTGGCTTTGCAAAAAGATAGAAAAAAAAATGAATTTAGCCCTGACAGGTTGGTTCAGTGTTAGAACACAAGCCTGGCGTGTGGAAGTCCTGGGTTTTATTCCCAGTCAAGGCACACATGAGAAGCAAGCATCTGCTTTTCTACCCTTCTCCCTCCCCCTTTTCTTTCTCTGTCTGTCTCTTTCTCACCCTCTTCTGCAGCCAGACTTGATTGGTTCAAGTAAAGTGGGCTCCAGTTGCTAAGGATGGCTCCATGGCCTCACCTCAGATGCTAAAATACCGCGTTTGCCAAGCAACAGAGAAATGGCCCCAGATGGGCAGAGCAGCGCCCTAGAGGCCAGGTGGATCCTGGTCAGACTGCATGCGGGAGTCTGTTTCTCTGCCTCCCCACCTATCCCTTAATAATAATAATCATCATCGATGAGTGGAATAGAGTATGCTTCACATTTCTGGATGATGGATTTTTGGAAAAAAGAAAAAAGAAAATCAGTAGAGAAAAATAAGTTTCTGAATATATAGTGATAAAATAATTTTATAGCAATATAAATAAAATTAACGTTAATTTATACTTTATGCCATATCTTAAAAAAACTAACTCAATATGAATAACAGACCTAAATGAAAAACCTAAAACTACAAAATTTCTAGAAGAAAACAGGACAAAGTCATGCTGACCTCAAATTAGACAAAGATTTCTTTAATACAACACCAAAAGCATAATACATAATAAACAAATTGAACATCAAAATTTCTGTTCTTTGAAAGGAACTCTTAAGAGAATGAAAAAATAAACCATACACGGAGATATTTGTTCATATATATATATATATATATATATATATATATATATATATAAAACAAATGAAAAGAAATTTAAACAGACTCTGAAAGGTAAAGAAAAGAGGAAGGCAAGCTTGGAATCTCAGAACCTGAGGAACAACATGGTGATGCATTTGCTGGGTTTTCTTTTTAACCTATACATTCTAGACTTGGAAGTCTGCAACCTGGAAATACCTGAGGCACAGAGAAAAATAACAGTCTCAATAAAAGCTTGTTTTGCTCTAGCTAAAGGACAGGAAAGGGACAACTTGTTTTTTATTTAACCCACATGAATCACAGTGGCATCCAGGTTCTCTCTTCACAAAGAAAAAGCTTCAGTCCATCTTCTAATTTTTTTGAAAAATTCCTGACATTACAGAACTAAACTGAAACGTATTAATATTTTAGTCTTACATTTTTATGACAAACAGAAAAAAAAATTATGAGCCAAAAAAGTAAAGGAGAAGCTTAGAAACCTAACTACACACCTCAGCATTAAGAGCTGAACAGAGAAAGGCAGAAATTTTCTACATAATAAGCTCTCTACCTTAACCAAGTGCTGGTGAAAAAACTGTGGCCCTATGTGCACCTTTGTCAGGAAAGGCCAAGTGAGGAGCTCAGACTTCTATCTTCAGGGGGCTGTTAAAAGGCACCCAACACCCTGCTAGGTTGGTATAATGGAAGGCCAGTAGAAAGCAAGAACTTTTAGTCCTCCCAGCTGGTAACAAGGCAACACTACCTCCCCCCCATTGTGAGTGAAGTCATGAGAGGAGCCTGGAATTCTACCATCACTCAAAAGTAATAGGATACTCACATTCCCCCCTGGATGGTATAATCAGATGTCTAGTATAAAGTTTGGACTTTTACCATCACCCAATGGTAATGAAGCCACCTTGACCACATGGTCAGTGGAGACCATAAGGGGAGCTAGAAATTCCAGGCCCACCTTCCTTATGTATTGATGGAGGCTTTGTGGAGAATCTGCCCTTCTATCTACATGTGGCATTAGTGCAGCAGCATCTCCACTAAAAATCTGTAGAAATAGACACGCAAAAGTGATACTGCTAAATAAAAATGGAATTCTAAAAAAATTAAGTTATTAAAGCAGCAAGAAAAAAAATGAAAATAAAAACAGAGAGAGAAAAGCAAACTCAGCCTTAATTTACCTTTAATTACCCTTATAAATAATCTAAACACCCTAATTAAAGGACAGATTGACAGAATGGATTATAGTGACATGGCCCAACAAAATCTTGTTTATAAGAACAATTCCAGTGCCATGCAGACTTTTCCTGGATGTGGACTTTTCCTGGACTCCTGCTCCTTGTGACAGCTCCTAACAGACTGAACTGGGGTTGGGTGGCATTTTCCAGGGATTTGGCATGGTGTTGGGGCCAACTAGGACTTGGTGAACATGTTAAGGACACTACTCTTTTATAGATTCTTGCTGTATTGGCCAAGAGTTTGCTTAAAGGCTTTAATCACTGTAAAAAAAAATAGAAGACTAGATAAAGAAGATGTGGCACATATACACCATGGTATACTATTCAGCCATAAGAAATGATGACATCGGATCACTTACAACAAAATGGTAGTATCTTGATAACATTATACGGAGTGAAATTAGTAAATCAGAAAAAAACAAGAACTGCAGGATTCCATACATTGGTGGGACATAAAGACAAGACTAAGAGACATGCACAAGAGTGTGGTGGTTATGGGGGGCAGGGGGAGGGAAGGAGGGAGAGGGGGAAGAGGAGAGGGAGGGTTACAAAGAAAACTAGATAGGCCCTGGCCGGTTGGCTCAGTGGTAGAGCATCGGCCTGGCGTGTAGAAGTCCCGGGTTTGATTCCCAGCCAGGGCACACAGGAGAAGCGCCCATTTGCTTCTCCACCCCTCCCCCTCTCCTTCCTCTCTGTCTCTCTCTTCCCCTCCCGCAGCCGAGGCTCCATTGGAGCAAAGATGGCCCGGGCGCTGGGGATGGCTCCTTGGCCTCTGCCCCAGGCACTAGAGTTGCTCTGGTCCCGGCAGAGCGACGCCCCGGAGGTGCAGAGCATCGCCCCCTGATGGGCAGAGTGTCTCCCCCTGGTGGGCGTGCCAGGTGGATCCCAGTTGGGCGCATGCAGGAGTCTGTCTGACTGTCTCTCCCGGTTTCTAGCTTCAGAAAAATACCAAAAAAAAAACCCAAAAAACTAGATAGAAGGTGACAGAGGATAATCTCTCTTTGGGTGATGAGTATGCAACAGAATTGAATGAAAAGATAACCTGGACATGTTTTCTTTGAATATATGTACCCTGATTTATTGATGTCACCCCATTAAAATAAAAATTTATTTATAAAAAAAAAGAAAAGAAATTCACATCAAATATAGCAACAAAGATAGGTTTAAAAATAAAAATAAAAAACAATATATTATATAATTATTAATCAAAGGAAAGCATAAATGGACTTCAAAGTAAAGAAAATTACAAAATAGAAAATGAGATATATAACGAAAAGTGTCAGTTCACTGAGAAGACAATCAAATGTACACACACCAAAAATAGACCTGCAAACTATATGAGATAAAAACTGATAGAACTAAAAAGAGCAATGAAAAAATTCACAATAATAGTTGGAGGCTTCAACACTGTTGACTAAAGAATTAACAGATCAACTAGATAATTAGCAAAGATATAAGATATCTCAATAATACCATCAAAAAATAGAATCTAACTTACACTTATAGAACACTATACCCAGCAACAGCAAAATACACAGTTTTTCAAGTTCCCATGGAACATACATCAAAATAGATTATATGCTGAATTATAAATAAATTTTTAAAGGAGTATATTCTTGGTTCCATAAAGTCAAAATAAAGATCAAGAAAATAAAAATAACAGGAAGCAGAGCAACACACTGTATGTAATCTATAACTCAAAGAGAAAGCTTAAGGAGAAATTTAAAAAATACTTTAAATGGAAATAACATTTATCACAGTGTGTAGACCACAGTTAAAGCAACAAAGAGAGGGAAATTTATAGTACTAAATTGCATATATTAGACATGAAAAACCACTCAAATCAATAGTCTAACCTCAAGAACTTAGAAAGAGTAAGATACATTCAAAGCAAGGAAAATAAAAGAAATGGTAATGATAAAAGCATAAATCAATATTTATAGCAGAAAAATACTAGAGAAAAAGCAACAAAACAACTAAATGGTTCTTTTAAAAGATCAATAAGTTTACAAATCTCTCTTAAGACAGACAGAAGAAAAAGAAACAATGTACAAGTTAATAATTTCAGGAATGAAACAGAGGGACCACTACAGATTCCGTAGGCACCAAAATAATAAAAAAGTAAGGCTATAAACAACTCTACACACATAAATTGACAACTAAGACAAAATGAACCTATTCTTCAAAAAATAGTACTGTAACTCATCCAATTTGAAATATATACCTTGAACAGCCTTATTAAGAAAATTTAATGGGTACTGGCAAATTCCAGTATGTGTGTAAAGAATTTACACCAATTATACACATTTTTTTTCCAGAAATGATAGAGGAGGTAACTAGTATTGTCTTGACAAAATCAGACAAAGACAATTGAGAAGAAAATGGAAGAAAGAAAGGTAGAAAGGAAGAAAAGAGAAGGGAAGGAAAGGAAAGGGAAAGGAAGGGAAGGGAAGGGAAGGAAAAAGAAGGAAGGGAAAGAGGGAAGGAAGGAAGAAGGAAGGAAGAAAGATAAGGAAGGAAGGAAGGAAGGAAGGAAGGAAGGAAGGAAGGAAGGAAGGAAGGAAGGAAGGAAGAAAGGAAGGAAGGAAGGAAAGAAAGAAGGAACTGCCAGTATCACTTATGAATATAGATGCAAAATCCTTAACACAGTACTGAAATTCAACAATATGCAAAAATAAGTTTTAACACAACTAAGTGGGTTTTATTTCAATGATGTAAGGTTGTTTCAGTATTTAATTTACATCAGTGTAATCTACCATATTAATACACTAAGAAAAAAATTATATGATTACATCAATCAACATGAAAGAGCATTTGGAAAAATTTAACGTTCATAAAAAATACTCAAAAAATACTAAAAGAACTTTTTTTATTTTAAAAGATATTTTGTATTTGTGACAGATATGCAAGGTAGTTAATGCAATATCCAACTCCCCCTTCTACCTTTTTTTCCCCTTTTTAAAATTAATTTTACTAGGGTGACATAAGTAAATCAGGGTACATATGTTCAAAGAAAACATGTCCAGGTTATCTTGTCAATTATGTTGCATACCCATCACCCAAAGTCAGATTGACCTCCATCACCTTCTATCTAGTTTTCTTTGTGCCCCTCCCCCTCCCCCTATTTCTCTCCCTCCCCCCCCCATAACCACCACACTCTTATCAATGTCTCTTAGTCTCATTTTTATGTCTCACCTATGTATGGAATAATACAGTTCTTGTTTTTTTCTGATTTACTTATTTCACTTTGTATAATGTTATCAAGATCCCACTATTTTGTTGTAAATGATCCGATGTCATCATTTCTTATGGCTGAGTAGTATTCCATAGTGTATATGTGCTACATCTTCTTTATCTAGTCTTCTATTGAAGGGCTTTTTGGTTGTTTCCATGTCTTGGCCACTGTGAACAATGCTGCAATGAACATGGGGCTGCATGTGCCTTTACATATCAATGTTTCTGAGTTTTTAGGTATATACCCAGTAGAGGGATTGCTGGGTCATAAGGTAGTTCTATTTTCAATTTTTTGAGGAACCACCATACTTAAAAGAACTTCTTTAACTTGGTAAAGAAAAGAAACTATAAAAAACTACAGCTAGTGACGTCAGAGAAATGGCGCTGTGAGGAGAGCAACCGACAAATCTCCCCAAAATGTCAACAAGTTCATCAATCAGAGACAGAAAAATCTATCCTTGGAGTGTCTGGGAGTTCCACACACTGAAGGAGAAGGTAGGGTCGAGCAAAAAATTGACTAAATATATAATCAACCCTGAAGGAAATAAGTCGGACAAAGAAACACTCTGCCTTCCTCATTAACCTGAGCAAAGGCTGCTTTCACTTGGAACTGAAAGTCAGGGAGGGGGGTTAAGGATGTGGAGGAAGCTAGGCTGCAGCACAGACGTTTGTTCAAGCTGAGAAAAGAGTGTGCTTGTGGTGAATCAGCCCATGCAAGCAAACGTGCACGCCACAAGCAAATGCGCGTGCAGCAAGCAGAAGGTGCCAGTGGTATGTGGGTAGTGCGCCAAAGTGAACTTCCCTACACCCGAGCTTCTCTGGGTGGGTGGGGCGCCTCACTCAGCCATTCAAGCTAACAATCAAGAGTCGGGGGAGGGGCGTGCAGGCAGCTTGCAGTCCTTTCTGTAGCAGATCTACGGATCCAGTCGCTGAAATTAGCTTAACCCACAGGCTGCTCACCTCCCAACTGACCTACATGGCTCTAATTGACAAGATCTCTCTCAGTTCAGAGATCTAAGACAAGAGGCATGATATTTTTTAGTGCCTCTTGCTAAAGGGGTGGGGGCAACTTCTGATTGGTAGAGCTTTCATACTCAGAGATATACACTAAGAAGAGGGACTTGGCAGATGTTAAGACCTCCTGTACTGCAGGAAGCACTAGGGCATCTTCTTCCCAGCCAAAACGGGTTACAAAGTGCGGAAAGCCTGGGGAGAGTGGTCCTACAGAGTGCTAGGCTGCTGAACAGGCCTGGAGGCTCATAGAAAGTCACCTTGAGAGCAATTGGCTCCCAACCCCCTCTGATTACACTGGTGCCTCTGACTGCCAGAGCTTTACCCAGAGCCCTGCATTGAGTGGGGATAGAGTGGGGATTTGCCAACACTTTGAGCCTCTTACTCCCAGGCAGAGGCAGCAGGAGCCTCACAGCTGGATCATCAGGCTGCTAATTCCGGAAAGAGAGACAAGGAGAAAGGCTCCGAGAAAATGGACTCTCTCATTGTCGGAGCATGCAAACGCTAACAAGCCTTGACTACCAACGAGACTGAAGCCTAATATATGACATTGCCATAGAGTCTCATCAACTACAAATCTCTACCTAAGCGTGCCACAGGGGCAGAGCCTGGGGTACAGAGTCACCGACCAGGAAGAGGGAGAGGAAAGAAAAAAGCAGAAATTAACCTCTCAAAATCAAGAAAAACCCACAGACATTATAACTTGTTCTACTATTTTTTTGTTTATTTCATCTTCTTGCCTTTATTATTATTATTTCTATTTCTTCCACCTTGGTCCTTTTATTCTCTGCCTGTCTTAACTGTCCTCTTCTTGAACTGCACTACTCATAAGTGTTATATTTTATTTCTTTTCCTCTTTCTTACTCCCCATGAGGGTTATACTCCAAAACTCTTAACTCTCTCTCTCCCTCTTTTTGTTTTTTTCTTCTTTCCCTTTTCCCCTTTTTCTTATTTCTCCCTCTCTATTAGTTTCTTCTTTTCTCCTTTTACTTTTCCTCTCATTCAGTCCTCAATCATGAACAAATTATTTAACTTGAAACTCAAGTGTTTTTTTTGTAGCATTTTGGGTGACTTTACCTTGCTTTTTAACTCATTAGCATTCCTCCCAACCAAGAATTTCCATTCTATTTAGTTTTTGCTCCACTTAATACAATAGTTTTTTTTTTGTTTCCCTCTTATCCCTCTCATTATATCTCTTAGTCGACCAGCACTTACAAGCAAACCATTTTATACTTCACCCAAATTTTTTACTTTTTTCATTTTGTGGGTCCCTACTTCCTTTTCTGCTCCTTGAACACTGCCCCCCAACTCAGGCCCTCTGTCATAGGCAGTTTTTGTTCCATTTAGCATAATATAATTCACAGTTCATCATGGTATTTTTCTAAGGAGGAGGGGAGAGGAGGGGAAGAGAAGAAAAAAAAGGGAGGGAATAATAAATTATTATTGTTTTTTTGTGTGTGTGTTTTTTCCAATTATTTCTTCCATTTTTTTTACTTTTTTATTTTATACTTTCTATTCTTTATTAATTTTCATTAGTGCTATTAAAAGACCACCCTAAGATGCCATTAAGAAAAAGGAAATCAAATATCATGGATACAAAAAATAGAGAAGTAGCACAGATAGATGTGGAAAAATCTATGGAGAAAAAATTTAATATATTGGAAACCTTAGAGCTAAATGACAGACAATTTAAAATAGAAATCCTAAAAATACTCAGAGATATACAAGAAAACACAGAAAGGCAATTTAGGGAGGTCAGAAAACAACTCAATGAACACAAAGACTATATTACCCAGGAAATTGAAACTATAAAAACAAATCAAACAAAGATGAAAAACTCAATTCATGAACTGAAAAACAAGGTAACAAGTTTAGCTAATAGAACAGGCCAGATAGAAGGTAGGATTAGTGACATAGAAGACAAGCAACTTCATGCACAACAGAGAGAAGACAGAGATTCAAAAATTAAAAAAAAAAATGAGAAAGCCCTACAGGAATTGTCTGACTCCATCAAAAAGAATAACATAAGAATAATAGGTATATCAGAGGGAGAAGAGGGAGAAAATGGAATGGAGAATATATTCAAACAAATAATACATGAGAACTCCCCAAGCCTGTGGAAAGAACTAAAGCCTCAAATTAACACAGCAAACAGAACACCGAGTTTTCTTAACCACAACAAACCTACTCCAAGGCACATCATAATGAAATGGCACAAACCAATGACAAAGAAAAAATTCTCAAGGCAACCAGGGAAAAGAAAAATACAACATATAAATGAAGGCCTATTAGATTATCATCAGATTTCACATCAAAAACTCTACAAGCTAGAAGAGAGTGAACCCCAATATTTAAAGCCCTGAAAAAGAGGAACTTTCAGCCAAGAATATTATACCCATCAAAAACTATCCTTCAAATACGAAGAGAAATAAAAACATTCACAAATACAGAAAAGATGAGGAAATTTATCATCAGAAAACCCCCACTCCAGGAAATACTAAAGGGGTTTTCCAACCAGATTCAGAGAACAAAACAAAACAAAACCATAAGTAAAAGCTCCACCAAGAACACAATAAAACCAAATTTAAACTGTGACAATAACAAAAACAAAAGAGGGGAGAGGACGAAGATTAATGGTAGCAAAGGACGATGAAGTGCAGAAACACTCAAAAGATAGGGCACTACAAAGAATATGGTAGGTACTCTTTTCATTACTTAATGGTAACCACCCTTGAAAAAACCACCACAAAAGCACATGACTTATAAAAGGTAGGAACAGAAAAAAGAAGTATGGATGACAAACATACAAAAGTAAATGATAGAAAAACATAAGAGAAAAATCATACAAGAAACAAAACTAACAGAAAGCAATTTATAAAATGGCAATAGGGAACCCACAAGTGTCAATAATTACACTAAATGTAAATGGGTTAAACTCACCAATAAAAAGACACAGAGTGGGAGAAAGAACTAAAAAAGGAAATCCAACTGTATGCTGCCTACAAGAAACACATCTAAGCAACAAGGATAAAAACAAATTCAAAGTGAAAGGCTGGAAAACAATACTCCAAGCAAATAACATTAAAAAAAAAGCTGGTGTAGAAATACTCATATTGAATAATGCTGACTACAAGACAACAAAAGTACTCAGAGACAAAAATGGTCATTTCATAAGGATTAAGGGGACGCTGAATCAAGAAGACATAACAATTCTTAATATATATGCACCAAACCAAGGAGCACTAAAAAATATAAGACAGCTACTTATTGACCTAAAAACAAAAACTGACAAAAATACAATCATACTTGGAGACCTCAATACACCCGTTGATGGCTCTAGATTGTTCATCCAAACAGAAAATCAATAAAGATATATTGGCCTTAAATGAAACACTAGAGCACCTGGATATGATAGACATCTACAGGACAATTCATCCCAAAGTGACAGAGTATACATTTTTCTCTAGTGTACATGTAACATTCTCAAGAATTGACCATATGTTGGGCCACTAAAATAACATCAGCAAATTCAGAAAAATTGAAATTGTACCAAGCATATTTTATGATCATAAAGCCTTGAAACTAGAATTCAACTGCAAAAAAGAGGGAAAAAACCCCACAAAAATTGGGAAATTAAACAACATACTTTTTAAAAAGTGAATGGGTCAAAGAAGAAATAAGCACAGAGATCAAAAGATATATACAGACAAATGAAAATGACAATACAACATATCAGAATCTTTGAGATGCAGCAAAAGCAATATTAAGAGGCAAGTTCATATCACTTCAGGCCTATATGAACAAACAAGAGAGAGCCCAAGGGAACCACTTAACTTCACACCTTAAGGAACTAGAAAAAGAAGAACAAAGACAACCCAAAACCAGATGAAGAAAGAAATAATAAAAATCAGAGCAGAAATAAATGAAATACAGAACAGAAAAACTACAGAAAAATTAATAAAACAAGAAGCTGATTCTTTGAAAAGATCGACGAAATTGACAAACGCTTGGATAGACTCACCAAGGAAAAAAGGGAATGGACTTATATAAACAAAATCCAAAATGAAAGAGGAGAAATCACTACAGACATAATAGATATACAAAGAATTAATGTAGAATACTACAGAAAACTATATGCCACCAAATTCAACAATCTAGAAGAAATAAATAAATTTCTAGAACAATACAACCTTCCTAGACTGAGTCATGAAGAAGCAGAAAGCCTAAACAGACCAATTAACAGTGAGGAAATAGAAAAAACTATTAAAAACCTTCCCAAAAATAAAAGTACAGGCCCAGATGGTTATACTAGTAAATTCTATCAAACATTCAAAAAAGACTTGGTTCCTATTCTACTCAAAATCTTCCAAAAAATTGAAGAAGCAATACTTCCAAACATATTTTATGAGGCCAACATAACCCTCACCAAAACCTGGCAAGGACGGCACAAAAAAAGAAAACTACAGACCAATATCTCTAATGAATACAGATGCTAAAATACTAAACAAACTACTGGCAAATCGAACACAACAACATATTAAAAAAATAATACATCATGATCAAGTGGAATTCATCCCAGAATCTCAAGGAAAATTCATCATATGTAAAACGGTTAACGTAATACACCATATCAACAAAACAAAGAACAAAAACCACATGATCTTATCAATAGATGCAGAAAAGGCATTCGATAAAATACAACACAACTTTATTTTTAAGACACTCAACAAAATGGGTATAGAAGGTAAATTTCTCAGCATGATAAAGGCCATATATGATAAACCATCAGCCAACATCATATTAAATGGCATAAAACTGAGGACTTTTGACCTTAAATCAGGAACAAGACAGGGTTGACATCTTTCTCCACTCTTATTTAACGTGGTGCCAGAAGTTCTGGCCAGAGCAATCAGACAAGACAAAGAAATAAAAGTCATCCATATAGGAAAAGAAGAAGTAAAGGTATCACTTTTTGCAGATGATATGATTCTATACATCGAAAACCCCAAAGACTCCACAGAAAGATTACTAGAAACAATAAAACAATACAGTAAGGTTGCAGGATACAAATTTAACATACAAAAGTTCATAGCCTTTCTATATGCCAGCAAT
This sequence comes from Saccopteryx leptura, assembly GCF_036850995.1. Classification (NCBI taxonomy): domain Eukaryota; kingdom Metazoa; phylum Chordata; class Mammalia; order Chiroptera; family Emballonuridae; genus Saccopteryx; species Saccopteryx leptura. The sequence continues at coordinate 76,605,944 of NC_089510.1, read as the reverse complement.
GAAATATTAGAAAACAAACAAACAAAAATAATCGCCTTCACGATTGCAACAAAAAAAATAAAACACCTAACAATAAACAAAGCAAAGAATGTAAAGGACCTATATAACAAAAACTACAAAGCATTGTTAAAGGAAATCGAAAAAGATACAATGAGATGGAAAAATATTCCTTGTTCTTGGATAGGAAGAATAAATATAATCAAAATGGCCATATTACCCAAAGCAATTTATAAATTTAATGCTATTCTCATAAAAATTCCTATGTCAGTTTTTAAAGAAATGGAACAAAAAATCATCAGATTTATATGGAAACATAAAATACCCCAAATAGCCAAAGGAATCCTAAGGAAAAAGAATTAAGCTGGGGCATTACAATACCTGACTTCACACTATATTATAGGACCAAGACAATCAAAACAGCATGGTATTGGAAGAAAAATAGATACTCAGACCAATGGAACAGAATTGAAAGTCCAGAAATAAAACCACATATATATGGTCAAATAATTTTTGATAAAGGGGTCAACAACACACAATGGAGAAAAGAAAGCTTCTTCAATAAATAGTGCTGGGAAAACTGGAAAGCCACATGCAAAAGAATAAAACTCAACTACAGCTTGTCTCCTTGTACGAAAGTTAATTCAAAATGGATCAAAGACCTAAATATAAGACCTAAAAAAATAAAGTACATAGAAAAAGACGTAGGTACTAAACTCATGGACCTTGGTTTTAAAGAGCATTTTATGAATTTGACTCCAAAGGCAAGAGAAGTGAAGGCAAAGATAAATGAATGGGACTACATCAGACTAAAAAGTTTTTGCTCGGCAAAAGAAACTGACAACAAAATACAGACAGCCAACTAAATGGGAAATGATATTTTCAAACAACAGCTCAGATAAGGACCTAATACCCAAAATTTAAAAAGAATTCATAAAACTCAACAACAAATAATCCAATAAAAAAAATGGGAAGAGGACATGAACAGATACTTCTCCCAGGAAGAAATACAAATGGCCAACAGATATATGAAAAGATGCTCATCTTCATTAGTTATTAGAGAAATGCAAATCAAAACTGCAATGAGATACCATATCACCTCACACCTGTTAGATTAGTTATTGTCAGCAAGACAGGTAATGGCAAATGTTGGAGAGGCTGTGGAGAAAAAGGAACTCTCATTCACTGTTGGTGGGACTGTAAAGTAGTACAACCATTATGGAAGAAAGTATGGTGGTATTTCAAAAAACTGAAAATAGAACTACCTTATGACCCAGCAATCCCTCTACTGGGTATATAATGCCAAAACTCAGAAACATTGATACATAAAGACAAATGTAGCCCCATGTTCATTGCAGCATTGTTCACAGTGGCCAAGACATGGAAACAACCAAAAAGCCCTTCAATAGAAGACTGAATAAAGAAGATGTGGCACATATACAGTATGGAATACTACTCAGCCATAATAAATGATGACATCGGATCATTTACAACAAAATGGTGGGATCTTTATAACATTATATGGAGTGAAATAAGTAAATCAGAAAAAACCAAAAACTACATAATTCCATACATTGGTGGGACATAAAAATGAGACAAAGAGACATGGACAAGAGTCTGGTGGTTACCGGCAGTGGGAGGGGGGTGTGAGAGAGAAGGAGGGAGAGTGGAAGGAGGGGTAGGAACACAAAGAAAACTAGATAGAGGGTGACAGAGGACAATCTAACTTTGGGTGATGCGTATGCAACATAATTGAATGACAAGATAACCTGGTCATGAGCCCTGATTTATTGATGTCACCCCATTAACATTAATAAAAATTTATTTATAAAAAAAAAATCTATAGCTAACTTAATACAGTATGTCCGTAAAGTCGTGGTGCACTTTTGACCGGTCACACGAAAGCAACAAAAGACGATAGAAATGTGAAATCTGCACCAAATAAAAGGAAAACCCTCCTAGTTTCTGTATGATGATGTGGCAGCATGTGTGCATGCGCAGATGATGTCATAACACTGTGTATACAGCAGAGCACCCCACAGCACTGACAGTCGAGATGTGGACGGTACAGAGGAAAGTTCAGTGTGTTCTGTGGCTTGCTAAATTCAAATCCGTGACCAAAGTGCAATGTAAATATCGACGCATTTATATTGAAACACCACCACATAGGAATAACATTTCTCAGTGGGATAAGCAGTTGAAGGAAACCAGCAGTTTGGTGGAGAAACCCCATTCTGGTAGGCCATCAGTCAGTCACGAGTCTGTAGAGGCTATAAGGGATAGCTACCTAAGGAACCCTAAAAAATCTGTGTGTGAGCCCACAACAAACTGCACTGAATAGATATGAAATTGGAAGAGTTTTTCTTTTATTTGGTGCAGATTTCACATTTCTATCATCATATTTTGCTTTCCTGTGATGGGTGAAAAGTGCACCATGACTTTAAGGACACACTGTACTTAATGTTGAAAGACTTCATGTTTTGAACTTAGAATACAAACAAGACAAAATGTCATAGCTCACTCTTCTCCAGCATATTACTGGAAGGTTAGCAGCTTAATAGATAAGAGAATAAAAAAATACATTTCATAATAAAGAAAGAAATAAAACTGTTCTTATTTGTAGATTACATCATTGTCTACATAGAAAATCTCAAGGAATCTACAAAAAAATGAACAAACAAAATAGCTCTTTATAATTAAGTTCAGTAAAATCATAGGCTACCATGTCTACAAGAGACACACCTTAAAACAGAAGAAGCACAGGCTTTTGAAGATGGCAGCGGAGTAGGCGGACGCACAGACGCCCAGCTCTCAACACCAAACTGGAATACAAATCAATTCAGGAAATATCAGCATGAAAAACCAACACTGAACTGCAAGAACAGCTCTCAAAAACCAAGGAGCAAAGAGGAAGCCACAATAATCCTGGTAAGGAGTGCCGGAATCTCCTTTGCTTACAGGAACAGAAGGGGGAGGGGGAGGCTGAGAGCCCAGAGAGGATTTTACAGAGAAAAAAGAGCAGAAACTACTGCTCACAGCCACTTACCTGGTGACCAGGGAGCAAGGTGGGTTGAAAAGACCAGCTTATCTCCCAAGTGGAAAGGACAAGGAGAGGGATAGACTGTGAGGGGCTAAGGTATGCAAGAAACGAAATAAAAAAGCTGACTCATTCTTGCTGGAGGTGGCCATAGCTGGGGGAGGGACTGAACATTTCACAAAACAGAGCTGAAGTGCTTCCGGATCAGAGATCCCCGGACATCTATCCAGCTCCAATCAGCGCAACAAGACACAGCTGAAAACAAGAAGTGGGGAGGAGGGGCAGTAACTCAGGTCTCCATGGAGATCTGAGATACACCTCCCCCTACTGAAGCTGAGAAAAAACCCTGCCCCCAGTGAGATTAGTTGGTGGAAAAGACCTTCAGCATCTCAGGTTACACCCACAGCATTCCTGGTTACAGTTTCAAGGAAGCCCCCTGCTGAGATCAGTTAACAAGACTATCACCTGTTAAGAAAACAAACAAATCAAGACTTCAAAGCTGCCCAAATCCAAAAGTGGATTACAAATAATAGCTGATACCAACCCAAGAAGACCTAGAAATAACACAACTGAAAACTGGAGGCAGACAACACCAAGCCTAGACTCAACCAACTCTACAAATAAAACACCATTATGAGAAAACAAAAAAGTGCAACCCAAATGAAACCACAAGAGACACCTTTGAGAGATGAGCTGAGTGATATGGAAATAATCAAAATTCCAGATGCAGAGTTCAAAATAATGATTGTAAGGATGCTTAGGGATCTTAGAACAACAATGGAGGGGCAGTTTGAAAACCTAAATAAAGAAATAGCAAGTATAAAAAAGGATATTGAAATATTAAAAAAGAATCAGTCTGAGATGACAAATACAATATCAGAAATGAAGACCACAATGGAAGGAATTAAAAACAGGATGGATACAGCTGAGGATCGAATCAGCGAGTTGGAGGACAACTGGAATGAAGGAATGAAAGCAGAGAAGAAAAGAGAAAAGAGACTCAAAAAGTCAGAGGAAACACTTAGAGAGCTCTGTGACAACATGAAGAGAAATAAAATTCCGCATCATAGGGATTCCTGAAGAAGAAGAAAAAGAACAAGGGATAGAGACTTTGTTCAATCATATCATAACTGAAAACTTCCCTAAATTAATGCAAGAGGAACTCTCACAAGTCCAAGAAGCACAGAGGACTCCATTAAAGAGAAACCCAAAGAAACCTACACCAAGGCACATCATAATTAAAATACCAAAGCTAAGCAATAAAGAGAAAATATTAAAAGCTGCAAGAGAAAAAAAAGTTATCACCTACAAAGGAGCCCCCATAAGGATGACATCTGACTTCTCAACAGAAACACTTGAGGCCAGAAGGGAATGGCAAGAAATATTCAAAGTAATGCAGAACAAGAACCTACAACCAAGACTACTTTATCCAGCAAGGCTATCGTTTAAAATCGAAGGAGAAATAAAAAGCTTCCAAGACAAAAAACAACTCAAGGAATTCATTACAACCAAACCAATGCTGCAAGAAATGTTAAGGGGCCTGTTGTAAACAGATCAAAGTTGGAAAAGAATATAGCAAAAAAAGGAATACACCTTTAAAGGAGAAAATGGCAATAAACAACTACATATCAATAATAACCTTAAATGTAAATGGATTAAATGATCCAATCAAAAGACATAGGGTAGCTGCGTGGATAAGAAAACAGGACCCATACATATGTTGTCTACAAGAGACACACCTTAGAACAAAAGACACACATAGATTGAAGGTAAAAGGATGGGAAAAAACATTTCATGCAAACGGAAATGAAAAAAAAGCTGGGGTAGCAATACTTATATCAGACAAATTGGACTTTAAAACAAAGGATATAGTAAGAGATAAAAAGGCCACTACATAATGATAAAGGGAGTAATCCAACAGGAAGATATAACTATTATAAATATCTATGCACCTAATATAGGAGCACCCAAATATATAAAACAGACTTTGATGGATTTAAAGGGCGAGATCATAAGCAATACTATAATAGTAGGGGATTTCAATACCCCACTAACATCACTAGATAGATCCTCAAGAAAGAAAATTAACAAAGAAACAGCAGACTTATTGGAAACACTAGATCAACTCGATTTAATAGATATCGTCAGATCCTTTCACCCTAAAGCAGCAGAATATACATTCTTTTCAAGTGCTCATGGTACATTCTCTAGGATAGACCACATGTTAGGGCACAAAAGTGCTCTCAACAAATTTAAGAAAACTGAAATCATATGAAGCACTTTCTCCGATCACAACAGCATGAAACTAGAAATGAATCACAGCAGAAAAGCTCAAAAATTCTCAAACACATGGAAACTAAATAGCAGGGTGTTAAATAATGAATGGATTAAGAATGAGATCAAAGAAGAAATAAAAAAATTCCTAGAAACGAATGACAATGAGCATACAACAACTCAAAATTTATGGGACACAGCGAAAGCAGTGCTGAGAGGGAAGTTCATAGCACTACAGGCACACTTTCAGAAGCTAGAAAAAGCTTAAATAAACAACTTAACCCTGCATCTAAAAGAATTAGAAAAAGAACAGCAAGTAAAGCCCAAATTTAGTAGAAGGAAGGAAATAATAAAGATCAGAGCAGAAATAAATGACATAGAGGCTAAAGAAACAATACACAGGATCAATGAAACTAGGAGCTGGTTCTTTGAAAAGGTAAACAAGATTGATAAACCTTTAACTAGACTCACCAAGAAAAAGAGAGAGAGGACTCAAATAAATAAAATTAGAAATGAGACAGGAGAAATAACAACTGACACAACAGAAATACAAAATATTGTAAGAAAATACTATGAAGAACTATACGCCAAAGAACTAGACAACCTAGATGAAATGGACAAATTCCTTGAAACATACAATCTTCCAAAAATCAATCTGGAAGAATCAGAAAACCTAAACAGAACGATTACAACAAAGGAGATCAAAACAGTTATCAAAAAACTCCCAACAAAGAAAAGTCCAGGGCTTGATGGCTTCACAACGGAATTCTACCAAATATTCAAAGAAGAACTAACTCCTATCCTTCTCAAACTATTTCAAAAAATTCAAGAGGAAGGAAGACTTCCAAGCTCCTTTTATGAGGTGAGCATAATTCTGATTCCAAAACCAGGCAAAGACAATACAAAGAAAGAAAATTATAGGCCAATATCTCTGATGAATATAGATGCTAAAATCCTCAACAAAATATTAGCAAACCGCATCCAACAATATATGGAAAAAATCATACACCATGATCAAGTGGGATTTATTCTGGGGAGGCAAGGCTGGTACAATATTCGTAAATCAATCAATGTGATTCATCACATAAACAAAAAGAAGGAGAAAAACCATATGATAATTTCAATAGATGCAGAAAAAGCATTTGATAAAATCCAGCACCCATTCATGATCAAAACTCTCAACAAAGTGGGAATACAGGGAACATACCTCAACATGATAAAAGCCATCTATGACAAACCCACAGCCAACATCATACTCAATGAGAAAAAATTAAAAGCAATACCCTTAAGATCAGGAACAAGGCAGGGGTGCCCCCTTTCACCACTCTTATTTAACATAGTCCTGGAAGTCCTAGCCACAGCAATCAGACAAGAAGAAGAAATAAAAGGCATTCAAGTTGGAAAAGAAGAAGTAAAACTATCATTATTTGCAGATGATATGATATTGTATATAGAAAACCCTAAAGTCTCAGTCAAAAAACTACTGGACCTGAAAAATAAATTCAGCAAAGTGGCAGGATATAAAATCAATACTCAGAAATCAGAAGCATTTTTATACACCAACAATGAACAGTCAGAAAGAGAAATTAAGGAAACAATCCCCTTCACAATTACAACCAAAAAAATAAAGTACCTAGGAGTAAATTTAACCAAGGAGACTAAAGACTTGTACTTGGAAAATTACAAAGCATTGATAAAAGAAATCAAGGAAGATACAAACAAGTGGAAGCATATACCGTGCTAATGGTTAGGAAGAATAAACATCATTAAAATGTCTATATTACCCAAAGCAATCTATAAATTCAATGCAATACCAATTAAAATACAAATGACATACTTCAAAGATATAGAACACATATTCCAAAAATTTATATGGAACCAAAAGAGGACATGAATAGCCTCAGCAATCTTAAACAAGAAGAATAAAGTGGGACGTATCACACTTCCTGATATCAAGTTATACTACAAGGCCGTTGTACTCAAAACAGCCTGGTACTGGCATAAGAACAGGCATATAGATCAATGGAACAGAACAGAGAACCCATAAATAAACCCACAGCTCTATGGACAACTGATATTTGACAAAGGAGGTAAGGAAATACAATGGAGTAAAGACAGCCTCTTTAACAAATGGTGTTGGGAAAATTGGACAGCTACCTGCAAAAAAATGAAACTAGATCACCAGCTTACACCACTCACAAAAATAAACTCAAAATGGATAAAAGACTTAAATGTAGGCCGTGAAACCATAAGCATCTTAGAAGAAAACATAGGCAGTAACCTCTCGGACATCTCTCAGAGCAATATATTTGCTGATTTATCTCCACGGAGAAGTGAAATAAAAGACAGGATAAACAAATGGGACTATATCAAACTAAAAAGCTTTTGCACAGCTAAAGACAACAAGAACAGAATAAAAAGACAAACTACACAATGGGAGAACATATTTGACAATACGTCTGATAAGGGGTTAATAACCAAAATTTATAAAGAACTTGTAAAACTCAACACCAGGAAGACAAACAACCCAATCCAAAAATGGGCAAAAGAGATGAATAGACAGTTCTCCAAAGAGGACATACAGATGGCCAATAGGCATATGAAAAAATGCTCAACATCACTAATCATTAGAGAAATGCAAATTAAAACCACAATGAGATATCACCTCACACCAGTCAGAATGGCGCTTATCAACAAAACAACACAGAATAAGTGCTGGTGAGGATGTGGAGAAAAGGGAACCCTCCTGCACTGCTGGTAGGAATGCAGACTGGTGCAGCCACTGTGGAAAACAGTATGGAGATTCCTCAAAAATCTGAAAATCGAACTGCCTTTTGATCCAGCTATCCCACTTTTAGGAATATACCCCAAGGACACCATAGAACGGCTCGAAAAGGAGAAATGCACCCGCATGTTTGTGGCAGCATTGTTCACAATAGCGAAGATCTGGAAACAGCCCAAGTGTCCGTCAGAGGACGAGTGCATTAAAAAGCTATGGTACATATATACTATGGAATACTACTCAGCCATAAGAAACGATGACATCGGATCATTTACAATAACATGGATGGACCTTGACAACATTATACGGAATGAAATAAGTAAATCAGAAAAAAAAAACAAAAAAAAAAACTAAGATGAATCCATACATAGAAGGGACATAAAAATGAGACTCAGAGACATGAACAAGAATGTGATGGCAACAGGGGCGGGAGGTTGGGGGAGGAGGGAGGGGGTGAAGAAGGAGAGAGGGGTTAGGGGAGGGGAGGGGCACAAAGAAAACCAGATAGAAGGTGACAGAAGACAATTTAACTTTGGGAGAGGGGTATACAGCACAAATGTCAAAATAATCTAGAGATATTTTCTCTCAACATATGTACCCTGATTTATCAATGTCACTGCATTAAAATTAATAAAAAATATATATATACTAAAAAAAAAAAAAAAAAAAAAAAAAAAACAGAAGAAGCACATATATTGAAGGTAAAAGGATGGAAAAAAAACATTTCAAGGAACGAAAATGAAAAAAAAGCTGGGGTAGCAATACATATATCAGACAAAATGTACTTTAAAACAAAGGATATAGTAAGAGATGAAGAAGGCCACTACATAATGATAATGGGAGTAATCCATCAGGAAGATATAACTATTATAAATATATTTGCACTTAATATAGGAGCACCTAAATATATAAAACAGACTTTGATGGATATAAAGGGTGAGATCAACAGCAATACTATAATAATAGGGGATTTCAATACCCACTAACATCACTAGATAGATCTTCAAGAAAGTAAATTAACAAAGAAACAGCAGACTTAAAGGACACACTAGATCAGCTCGATTTAATAGAAATCTTCAGAATTTTCACCCTAAAGCAGAAGAATATACATTCTTTTCAAGTGCTCATGGTACATTCTCTAGGATAGACCACATGTTAGGGCACAAAAGTGGTCTCAACAAATTTTAGAAGATTGAAATCATATCAAGCATTTTCTCTGATCACAATGGCATGAAACTAGAAATCAACCACAACAAAAAAGCTCAAAAACTTTCAAACATATGGAAACTAAATAGCAGGTTTTTAAATAATGAATGGATTAAGAATGAGATGAAAGAAGAAATTAAAACATTCCTAGATACAAATGATAACGAGCATATATCAACTCAAAATTTATGGGACACAGCAAAAACAGTCCTGAGAGGGAACTTCATAGCACTACAGGCACACTTTAAGAAGCTAGAGAAAGCTCAAATAAACAACTTAATTCTCATCTAAAAGAACGAGAAAAAGAACAGCATGTAAAGCCCAAATGTAGTAGAAAGAAGGAAATAATAAAGATCAGAGCAGAAATAAATGACATAGAGGCTAAAGAAACAATACACAGGATCAATGAAACTAGGAGCTGGTTCTTTGAAAAGGTAAACAAGATTGATAAACCTTTAACTAGACTCACCAAGAAAAAAAGAGAGAGGACTCAAATAAATAAAATTAGAAATGACAGTGAAGAAATAACAACTGACACAAGAGAAATACAAAATATTGTAGAAACTACTATGAAGAATTGTATGCCAAAAAGCTAGACAACCTAGATGAAATGGACAAATTCCTTGAAACATACAATCTTCCAAAAATCAATCTGAAAAAATCAGAAAACCTAAACAGACTGATTACAACAAATGAGATTGAAACACTTTTCAAAAAACTCCCAACAAAGAAAAGTCCAGGGCTTGATGGCTTCACAAGTGAATTTTACCAAATATTCAAAGAAGAACTAACTCCTATCCTCCTCTAGCTATTTCAAAAAATTCAAGAGGAAGAAAGACTTCCAAGCTCCTTTTATGAGGTGAGCATAATTCTGATTCCAAATCAGGGAAAGACAACACAAAGAAAGAAAATTATCTGCCAATATCCCTGATGAAAATAGATGCTAAAATCATCAACAAAATATTAGCAAACCAGATCCAACAATATATGGAAAAAATCATACACCATGATCAAGTGGGATTTATTCTGGGGAGGCAAGGCTGGTACAATATTCGTAAATCAATCAATGTGATTCATCACATAAACAAAAGGAAGGAGAAAAACCACATAATAATTTCAGTAGATGCAGAAAAGGCATTTGATAAAATTCAGCACCCATTTATGATCAAAACTCTCAGCAAAGTGGGAATACAGGGAACATACCTCAACATGATAAAAGCCATCTATGACAAACCCACAGCCAACATCATACTCAATGGGCAAAAATTAAAAGCAATCCACTTTAGATCAGGAACAAGGCAGGGGTGCCCCCTTTGACCACTCTTATTCAACATAGTTCTGGAAGTCCTAGCCACAGCATTCATACAAGAAGAAGAAATAAAAGGCATTCAAGTTGGAAAAGAAGAAGTAAAACTATCATTACTTGCAGATGATATGATATTGTATATAGAAAATCCTAAAGTCTCAGTCAAAAAACTACTGGACATGATAAGTGATTTCAGCAAAGTGGCAGGATATAAAATTAATACGCAGAAATCAAAGGCATTTTTATATGCCAACAATTAACAGTCAGAAAGAGAAATTAAGGAAACAATCCCCTTCACTATTACAACCAAAAAAATAAAGTACCTAGGAGTAAATTTAACCAAGGAGACTAGACTTGTACTTGGAAAATTATAAAACATTGATAAAAGAATCAAGGAAGATACAAACAAGTGGAAGCATATACCATGCTAATGGTTAGGAAGAATAAACATCATTAAAATGTCTATATTACCCAAAGCAATCTATAAATTCAATGCAATACCAATTAAAATACCAATGACATACTTCAAAGATATAGATCACATATTCCAAAAATTTATATGGAACCAAAATAACACAAATAACCTCAGCAATCTTAAAAAAGAAGAATAAAGTGGGACGTATCACACTTCCTGATATCAAGTTATACTACAAGGCCATTTTACTCAAAACAGCCTGGTACTGGCAAAAGAACAGGCATATAGATCAATGGAACAGAACAGAGAACCCATAAATAAACCCACAGCTCTATGGACAACTGATATTTGACAAAGGAGGTAAGGAAATACAATGAAGTAAAGACAGCCTCTTTAATAAATGGTGTTGGGAAAATTGGACAGCTACCTGCAAAAAAATGAAACTATATCACAAACTTATACCATTCACAAAAATAAACTCAAAATGGATAAAAGACTTAAATGTAAGTCATGAAACTATAAGCATCTTAGAAGAAAACATAGGCAGTAAACTCTCCGACCTCTCTCGCAGTGATTTATTTGCTGATTTATCTCCACTGGGAAGTGAAATAAAAGACAGGATAAACAAATGAGACTATATCAAACTAAAAATCTTTTCCAAAGCTAAAGACAATAAGAACAGAATAAAAAGACAAACTACACAATGGAAGAACATATTTGACAATACATCTGATAAGGGGTTAGTAACCAAAATTTATAAAGAATTTATAAACCTCAACATCAGGAAGACAAACAATCCAATCAAAAAATGGGAAAAAGAAATGAATAGACACCTCTCCAAAGAGGACATACCGATGGCCAATAGGCATATGAAAAAGTGCTCACCATCACTAATCATTAGAAAAATGCAAATTAAAACCACAATGAGATATCACATCACACTAGTCAGAATGGTGCTCGTCAACAAAACAACACAGAATAAGTGCTGGCGAGGATGTGGAGAAAAGGGAACCCTCCTGCACTGCTGGTGGGAATGCAGACTGGTGCAGCCTCTGTGGAAAACAGTATGGAGATTCCTCAAAAAATTAAAAATCGAACTGCCTTTTGATCCAGCTATCCCACTTTTAGGAATATACCCCAAGAACACCATAGAACTGCTCCAAAAGGAGAAATGCATCCCCATGTTTGTGGCAGCATTATTCACAATAACGAAGATCTGGAAACAGCCCAAGTGTCCATCAGAGGATGAGTGGATTAATAAGCGTTGGTACATATATACTATGGAATACTACTCAGCCATAAGAAATGATGACGTCGGATCATTTACAACAACATGGATGGACCTTGATAACATTATACTAAGCAAATTAAGTAAATCAGAAAAAACTAAGAACTATATGAATCCATACATAGATGGGACATAAAAATGAAACTTAGAGACATGGACAAGAATGTGATGGTAACAGGGTGGGGGTGTGGGGAGGATGGGAGGGGCACAAAGAAAACCAGATAGAAGGTGACAGAAGACAATTTGACTTTGGGTGAGGGGTATGCAGCATAATCAAATGTGAAAATAATTTGGAGATGTTTTCTTTCAACATATGTACCCTGATTTATCAATGTCACTGCATTAAATTTAATGATAATAAAAAATCATAGGCTACCAGATAAATATACAAAAATTTATTTTAATTTTATATACTGTACTAACAATAAACACATTGCCACTGAAGTAAAAAAATACAACTTATAACCACTCAAAAATAAAATCTTAATGTTTAAACTAACACAATATATACAAGTTTTGCATGCTGAAAACTACACATGCAGTTTGTTGGTGACAAAAATCAAAGATCTAAATAAGTGGAATGATTTTTTGCAGCAGTTTGCAACTGGTATACACAAGAATTTTTAAAACATGTAATTCGTGACTTTGGTCAGGGGCATGGACATTTTTTCCTTTAGATTGTCAAATAAAGAAATGACAATAACCAAAACAATAATAGCAGGCTAGTGTAAATGTCTTGTTTTAAACCATAAATATGCAGGTCATATAATAGAGTTGCATCTTACTGGTCATATTACAGAATGAGGTTATCTCTGATTGGTTAATTCTTGGTACTAGAAATTTCTATATACAAGTAAAAGCACCTAATTTTTTAGAAAGTCTCTTTGGAGCAAAAAAAAAAAAAAAAAAAAAGGTAAATGATTACTATTATTTTCTGTTAAGCACTCAAAATTATGATATTTTTATCAGATTAGCAAGACATATATTTTTGGTGTGTCACAAAATTTTAATAATTAGTTTATGTATGCCATGAGATAAAAAAGGATGAAAATCGCTGATGTATTGTGTTCATAACTTATGTGACATTTTTTATATAATATTTTTTAACTTAATTTTTGGGGTGATAGTAGTTAATAAAGTGATATAGGTTTCAAGTGTACAATTTTATGACATAATCAGTATATTGCATTGTGTACTCACCACCCAAATTCAACTCTTTCGTCACCATGTATTTGAACCCTTTCCCCTTTACCCACCACCTCCTTCTTTCAGGTAACCACCATTTGTAAAAAATTATTGGTCTATGTAGTTATTTCTTTCCCAATGATTATCACAGCTTGGAACACTAAGAAACAGTAGCAGTTAGTGCAAGCAAAACTGGAATACACTGAGTTATGTGATATTTCAAATAATACATTTCTCTACCTGTACAGAAATGGTGACCACATGAAACAAAAAGAAAACAGCAAAATCTTCCATGAGAAATTTCATGTAAGTTCTCTTTTATGGGTCCCTTTCTTTGATCTTGCTTTTAAAAAACATTAACTACATTTTATTTCTTATGGTTGTTTACTTTCAAACAAACGAGCTGATGCCCTTTCAACCCCTGGTGTGCGGAGACTGTGCTTTCTCAGAAGTCTATTATCTGGAAGCCTCCTTATCAGAACAGTGGTAAACACCTGGAATGTCTTATCATTGTTTCCAGGCTGAGGAAAAAAATGGTCGACAGTTGCAACTAAAAAGTTGAATTTTAAAAAGTCTTTTGAAGTTACAAGCCACCACTTCTTGACTGGTTCTTAAAACAAAATGTAACTGCAACCCCCACAATCCTTTCATACATTCTGGCAAGAACAGCAGAAACAAAATGTCAGGCACTTACCCAGTATGTGGAAATCTACAATGTAAATATAAAAAGTGGAAGAACTTTTATAGCTTTCAAACTGTGGGAGATAGGTAATATCTTTGTAATGTGAAGAGAGCCATTTTCATTATCTCAGGGCCTTGACAAGTAGCTTCCCACGCAGCTTATCAAGCCAAATGCCGCTAATCCTAGCAGAATACTGATTTTGTTCTTGCTTTTGTTATGTCTGAAGGGAGAATTTTATGCAGTTGGTTACATGAATGTACTGACAAATTGATAGGTCTCCAAAGTGGCTATAAAAAAGAGTTTGATAAACTAATTCTCTGCCTTCTGCTTCCTTCTTGCCTTGTTAACACTTATTTTTCACCATGATAGCAATTATTGTCATCTGCATATCCTTCTCCAAAGCTGCACATGTTTTTGCTCTTATCAGAACTTGACTTGTCCTGCAAAGGAGAATGCTTTCTGCAAATCCCAGCCTGCCCAGGTTTGGTCCCGCTTCATCTCTAAGTACCATTTTTCGAGATGGAACCGGACCAGATATGACAACCTATATGTCAATAACACTTGATCATTTACTAACTGCTTTTGTATATGCTATTCTGTTTTCTGCCCCCTACAACTGTGAATGGCGGAGTATTATCTAACTTAACAGATGCGGAAACTGAAGGAGTAGAAATGTTGAGCCACTTGCTTAAGGTCATACAACATCTCATGCTGTGTGTTGTTTCTTTGCTTGTCCTGATAATAGGGAATGACAGAGCTGCACGGGGAACCCCGAGTTTTCATAGGTACAGCTTGACCATGCTGTCATCTCACACACTGACTCTTCCTTGTGTTCTTGAATCTGATATTTTCAATCCATCACCTTGGACCCTCATGGCCCCATTTCTCCCTTCATTATAGACAGTTTACATAACAATCCCTGGCATACCAGAGGCCTTGGTTATATATTTGTTGAGAAAAAAATGGATGGATGAATATAAATATGAATATATAAGTGTTTATTCATATATTTAAAGATAAGGTGTTCTTAATCTGATTCAGTAATTACATTTTATCCTTAAGAAATTACTATAGGGATCTATGCCATTACATGGTGAATACATACCTAATAACATAAAATGCTACCAAATAAAATATCACTACTCTATATGGTAAAATCTCTTTTTCTTCAGTTTGCCAATATCATAGTTTCAGAGTAAAAAGGGGCTTGGAATTCTTATTTATTTTGTACTGCAGATGTCAAACAGAATATAAATCATGTGAATGCATAGACATACATGCAACTCCCACTATTCTAGGTACTTTTCTATTTTCCCTTCTGAAATTGTTTCTGTCAATATTTTGATTTAGAGCCTACCAAAGGGGAGAAAGAGAAAGATTCAATCAGAAGATTGTCAAGCGCCTGCATATGCCTATGAATTAGTGGATATTATAGTATTTGAAGTTTGATAGAAATAATTCTTAGGAAATACATCACTTATAGGCATTACTTTTTTCTTCTAAAAATTTGTTTACTTACAGGTTGTTCAGATAAAAATCAAATTTTCATCAATTACCAATTCATGTGTGGACACAATGTATGTATTTAGTCCTTCTCAAATATCAGTGTATGGCCTGAACATCAAATAATATAGAGAACTATTTTATTAAAAAATTAAACATTTATTTTAGAAATATGATTATAGGTATTATAGACCTGGAAATGGACTAATAAAAAGCTCAAGATTCTTTCAGGCTACAAGTAGGCAAGATGGTTGTGTTAGTTAGTGTGTAACTTAAATATTCAATTTTGTGAAATCCTGGGGGTCAGCTAGTTGCCTTTTATAGTGACTAGATTTCAGAAGTCTAGTGATCTTTGTTCTTTTTTTTTGTCTACACTATATTGTTTCATAGTATTGGGGGAGGGAAAAACAATGTGATTCTTATCCTACAAAAAGAAATTACTTGTTGATTTTAGAAGAAAGGGGAAAAATTATTCTTATTCTTATCCATGAAGTGAGAATGAGAAAGTAATTTGGGATGGGTGCTCAGGGACAAGTCATTAGAAGTGAAATTGGATAAATAATCAACAAATATTTCTTGATTTTTACTATAAGTAATTAATAAATAATAAATTGAATGAAGCATGCATACACATATATCAAAAACTGTATTTTAAACATCATGTATCTGTTAATTTATTTGGATTAAATAACGTTTTTGTTTAGTTGAGATTTTACATAATTATAATGATAATAGTAGCCACCCCTTTTTGTCTGCCATGTATATTATGGACCGTATATGTTATATTTAATCCCCAACTATCAATTCTGTAAGATGGGGGTAATATTCTTAATTTACAGTTGAGAAAATGAGCATTGAGAGATTTAAAAATCTCACCTACATTCATTTGAATAGTCAACATCAGAGCTGGGTTTGATCCACATTGTTCTGATGGGATCTGAAAACCAGAGTCTGCCCAATATCATGTTTCCTCTCCTTGGAGGAAGTGTCAGTACTACCAGATTTTGGTGACAAAGTTATATAAATATTAGTTTTAAATGATGTTAAACAGATATGTTAAGATCAATTAATATCTAGATAAATAAAATTATTTTAGACTAAATCTAAGGGGATGCATTTAATTGCCATAATTTCATGTTAAAAGATGATTTGAATGTACAAAATTTCTAGTTTAAGCTATATACTATACTAATTACTTGGATGACAAAATTCATTAAATACTTTAAATAACTGGATGACATTTGGTTAGCACATTATGTAATACATGTTTTATTGAAATTAAATTAAATTCTTATTTGAGCATCTAAATTTAAATTACAATCTGTCTGATGAAATAGGAAAACCTAAATTATAATGTGTTAGCTTGTAGAATTACTGGACAATAAGAAACTCTATGGAAGTTTAAGGATTAAGGGATCATGCCCCCCCCTTTTTAATTTATAGGTAAGTATTTATTGATGATAATTATGGTAAATTAGTTTTTTAAAACTTTAAAAATAAACTAATTCTCAAAGTCCAATATATTTTTGAGAAAAATAAACCTAAAAGTTTAATGACTTTTCTCAGTCACACAGTTAAAGAGAATATTAAGTTTATAAACAATCTTCTGTATTCTCATTAAAACTTTTTTCCATTGAACTAGATAATATCTTATATACCAAACTTGTTAAAATTCCATCCATCCATCCATCCATCCATATATTATATCCATTTATTCTTCCATACATCTAATTGTCTAACACATTGTCTATGGGTATATTTCTTGGTCATTTATTCTTGAAAATGTTTATTCTAACCTTACCAACTTTCCCCATCTGGATGTGGTCCACCTAAAAAGTCAGTTATTAGTTCCTCAGCTAATAATAAAACCTCTCTACACAAACATGAGGTTAGGTAGTGAGTGGTTCTCAGCCCTGATGGCATATTAGAACTCTTTAAAATATTAAATCCAGGACTCATCTTGTAGAGTCTAATTGGATAGTTAGATATGCAGTAAGGCATGGGTGTTGCCATCTTTTAAAAAATAATTTTTAGTGATTTCAGTGTGAAGCCAGGATTGTGATAAATTGATTAGTCTATATGACTACATTAATCTTGGTTTAGATTCCAGTTGTTATGGTTGGAAAGAAGTTATTTTAGTAGGTGGCATATCATGGTGGTTAAGGCAGGCTCCTCACACTCTATAAACATTAGAATTACCTGTGGAGCATTTAGAACATTGAGATGCTAATCTGGACACACCTTCAGAATTTATAATTTATTAGGTTTTGTGAGAAATTAATGCTATTATAAAATTTAATAAAATTAATTTATAAGGAAGGAACTAGAGATGGAAAGTTTGAGACTATACCAATTCTTGCAAGAGAATACAAAATAGTACCTGTCAACTTCTTCCATTTTGTTACTCTGTGGCCCAGCAAAGACTGTCAGACTTGGATAGCTTCCATATTTTCTTCTAGATTACAATATCTCATGGAATTGGACATGGAACATGGGGCATAGAATATGAAACATAGCTAGCAGTAGTCTTAGATATTTTTGTGGTTAGTCATGAAATAGATCAAGTACCAAATATGGAAAGAATAAGAAATAAGATGTGAGAAGAACTTCAAGAATATGTCACCCAGTTGATGAAAAAAAAAGGAGGAATGTGGGAGCTAGGAAGGGAATTTCTGAGCTTGGTGGAACCCAGAAATATAATAAGAAGTGTGTGTAAGTCAGGCTACATGGTGGTATTCCAAGGGATCAAGGGCCTATAGACTTGAGCAAATACTAACTCCTTACTCCTAATACACTAGCCTCATCTAATCTTGTTGTTCCTGATCAATTTTCAGGTTACGACAGACAACTTAGTCCATTGAAATTTATATTTCAAACTATTTTCACATTATATTATTCTGACTTTTTACAGTAGTTATTTTTATTTCTTTTGCACTGAAGGTCAAGGATAAGAAAGGGTCTATGTTACTCATCTTTGGATATGAAAAGGTATTTGGTACAGTTTGTTACATGTAATGGTTTGCAATAAACATTGTTCTGTACCTTTATAAACATTGCATCACTATAACTTTTGGGTTGGACATCTATGTGTGTGTTTTCCTTTACACTTAAGAAAAAAAATGCTGTTTTTCAAGATTGAAAAGCAACCCTCACAAAACAATAAATTTCTCTTTCAATCTTTGCCTGGAAACTTGTAGAAATATATCCATCTCTAACATCTAAGTTAATATCTCTTCCCCATGTACTACAAATAAATTGTGGTATGCTCCTATTTATGGAAACATCACATTGCATTGTAATTATTTAATTGTATATCAATTTCTCCCTACACTGCCAGTTTCTTGAGGAGAGGGACCACTTTATTCATCACTGTAACCTTGGCTCCTAACAAGATTCCTGGAACATGGTAGATGCTCACAAGTGTATACTGAATTGAAACAAAAATATCTTTATGCAAAGCAACACCTCTATGCACTGTAAGTAACGA
This sequence comes from Saccopteryx leptura, assembly GCF_036850995.1. Taxonomy (NCBI): domain Eukaryota; kingdom Metazoa; phylum Chordata; class Mammalia; order Chiroptera; family Emballonuridae; genus Saccopteryx; species Saccopteryx leptura. The sequence goes on along the minus strand of NC_089510.1, from coordinate 76,586,782 downwards.
ATGTCTCACAAAAAGTTATCAAGTGGATCTTAGAAGAAAGGTAAAAAGAAATTTCAGTAGTTTTCAGAAAACACAACTTATCCATAATTAAGCACAATGTTCCCCTGTGTCCTTGATGTTCATTATTGCTACATAAATAACAGAACTTTGGTTTTGCTCTTAAATTTTTACATTAGTGAGAACATGGCACAATTTTTCTATACCATAGCAACCAATATGATAAGATTCATGTCAACAAAATTCTTCCAATTAGCCAGGACTTCAGCTAAGATGCATTTGCATGTATTAACTTAGGGTTAAATACTTTTCACATTACAAGGCAGGTCGCAACTGCTTTTGTGCTACTCTAAATATGAACTGCTTCTAAAACTTAAATCTCAATTGATGTTTCAGTGGTTCTTGGGTGACAAGCAGTTAAACAGAAGAGTTCACTTGCCAAAGGATGATGGATTCAACAGTGCTATGAAACGTCTTCAAGAAGACATGGCCATTTTCCCCGTCATTAGATAGCTCCCTATTACCAACAAGCATTCCCATCTTGCTTAAACTGGGTTGCCGATCATTTTCTTTCACCAAGGTGATTCTCTCAAACAAACATAACAATGTGAATCTACATATAAAGGAGAAAAACTGAGTGAAATATGGATGAAGTTATAGCCAACAGTACCCCCAAATATCTGTTGACTGCTCTTTTGACTGCTAGTTTTCAGTGCCATTCTTGGGAGAAGGTGAGTTTGTTATCTAAGTATATTCTGCATGGAAGGAAGACCCCTCTCCTCTTCACAATCCCTTTATACCACAATTATAGTTCCCACTTAGCTGCCATTAACAAGTGTATGACTGGAGGAGGAGATAAATTAAGCCTTATCAGAATTTTATGCTTCTTTTAAGAATGAATGTATCACACCATTCTATAGGAATTAATCTTGGTGATAGAATTATAAAGAGCTTACAATCTCATCAAATTCTCAGCATAATGAGAAGACATGAGCATATTCTGAAGAGGGAGGAGAGCTGGGGGTAGAAATGTGTGTGTGTGTGTGTGTGTGTGTGTGTGTGTGTGTGTGTGTGTTTTGGGAGAAGTTTTTGATAAACATCTGCTATTTTGCAACCCTACCAGTGGCTTATATTATAACCAAACAGTAACATTCATCTACTACTATATACTTTAAAACTAATTTTTTGAAACATGTTGTTTTTTTATATGTATATATAAACAATGTGTCACAGAATTCAGAAGGGGTAAAGTCTTGGTATCTGGACTACATCAATAATAGCTACAACAACCAAAAGTTCTTATTCTTGCGGGTTTTAGGCAATACATCAAAAGTATAATGTAGTATATTGGACGTGGTTGTGATGTGGAAATAACATCATTGTAGAACAGGGTAAGAATCAGGAAATATTAGAGAAGAAAAACAAAGAAGTGAGAGAAGAAACCAAGAGGATATTCGGGAAGAGAGTGTGCCAGGCAGAGGGAAGAGCTAGAGCAGGGGCTCTAAGGTGGAAACATACCTGGTGTGTTGGAAGATAACTGAGAGGCCAGAGTGGCTAGAGCTGAGTGATCCGTGAGCAATCAGGGTAGAAGAAAGACAACAGGGAACCAACTTGGGAGTGGGAGCATGGCGGACAGATGTTGTAGGACTGTGTTGGCCTCTGTAGGAACTGTGATTTACTCTGAGGTAAATGGATAACATAGAGTTTTGAGCAGACACATAACAATCCATCTTAAGGTTTACCTAAAACCTATAAGTAAGTACGAGATGGTTACATCTTGGGCTAGGGTGATAGCAGTGGAAGAGGTGAGAAGTGCCTAGATTCTGAATATTTGCAGTAAAATCAATATGCTTTTCTGAGGGATGCAGGATATAAAATTACTAGAGGGTCTTTTCAAAGCCTGAGCAACTGGTGAGAAGAGTGTCCATTGATTAGGTGATGAAAACTGCAAACATCGGGGTGAAAATCTGAATATGTTTTGACTTGTTAGGTGTTATACGTGCAAGTGAAGATGTCAGGCAAGCTGGAGGATATTCAAGTTGGAATTCAAGAAAGAGGCCTGGATCGGAAACAGAAATTTGTAACTATTTCATGTTTGACTGGTAGATATACACCGTACTCATGGAGGAAGTGAAGATGATGCACAGAGAAGATAAGGTGGCTGAGCACAGAGTCCTGGGTCCTCTACTGTCAGGAAGATGAGCAGGGTCGGCCCAGGAGACAGGAATAAATGACCAGTGAGGTAGGAGGAAAATCTCAGCTTTGTGATGAAAGCAGATCGAGGAGAAAAAAATCAGCTTTTTAAAAGACTGCTCTTGAATTAAAGTAAAATGAAAACTAAGAAATGGCCTTTGTTTTTAGCAACATAGAGGTAATTGATGTTATTAATAAGAGCAGATTTGATAGAACAGAGGAGGAAAGCTTTATTGAAGGGCTTTAAGAGACACCTTTCTATATTTATGGTATGCATTAAAGTTATTCTTGAAACTGAAGTAGGAAGAAAATTCAGAGAGTCTTTCATTTATCCTATTTCATTTGTCTGATCTCCATGTCACATGGGAAGCATTGTATCACAATGACTAAGGTCATGAGCTTCTTTAGTAATGGCTCACCATGTACTGGCTATAAGACAGTCTCAGATTCCTGAAACTCAGTGAGCTGTGTGGTAACAGCACCCCTTCTATAAGCATTAGCTATAAGCAGTGGTCCATGTGCAGTGTAAGGTTTCTCTTTTGTGTTCATTCGTTAAGATTTAAATGACAACCTTTGCATACATGATGAAACTAACACAATAGTGCCTGTATGTGTGGATATTTAATAGGAAGCAAAAGGTGATCCAGGATAGAACTCATTAAAACAGAAGTCAGGAAAGATGAACAGAAGGAGCTGATGCCTAAAACAGTTCAAGTGCATGGGCATATTACACATGAATTCCATTCAGAAATCGCCTTATGTGTGCTTTTCCACAATCTTGACAATCTCTCCTAGTCCGTGTATTAGTTATCTGTGAGCTTAGGTTAAGCGTTCAAAAAGTCCTCATATCCATTCCCAATTCTGTATCCAATATCACAATGACAATCATGCCCCTGAGATGTGATACAGTCTAAATGGAGATAGGGTCATTTAATAGGTTATGCACCCAAACAAAGCATGAATATTCCTCTGATTCCTTTTAAATTGCAACATCAATTATACTTTAAGCTGTAAGCTTTATTACAAATATCTCCTCTGCATAAAGAATATGGGGCCTCCGACTTGATCCACTCAAGGGCCCTTCTGCATGATGATATTCCTTAAAAAGCTGCATTTTTCTTTTCTTGATAAAGTAAAAACATATCTTCCTCCTTAGAGCAAGGCTTTGAAAGGAGGGTCAATAGATCAATCCTGGCCACATGCTATTTTCATTTATTCTTGCCTGTAACCCTAGGTTCAAGGCTATCCAAAAATCATCAGGCTGATTTGGTGAATCTCTGTCAAGGGAGAGATTATGATTTTTACAGTTTAGCTGAAAAAGGAATCAAGTTACCTATCTATCCTGCTGGGTAACAAAGTTCCATATTATTCATGTGTCTTTTTCAATTCCTCTGTGCTGTTTTGAGGGAAACTGATAACAAATTTCTGCTGTCTGACAGTTCCTTGAGGTCTTCTAAGGTAATTATATCTGCATTTAAGCAAAATTAATCACTATATTACAGGGTTGGAAATTTATATGACTGCAGCATAGACCCAGGCTGCTGTTGTGCCTTCTGAGCTTCAGTATCATCCCTGCTATAACACAAGGAGGAAAGGAACATAATTACAGTCTAAATTAGTTTCATAGTACCCTGTGCATCTCATCAGTACATTATGTTCTAAGTAGGCAAAAATAATAGAGGCACCTACAAATTAAGACAGTTTTCAAGTAAGGTGTTAATTAAGATTTATGTGACCCAGAGGAAGCAGATAGGACAAGAGACTCTCCCAAGAGTGAAAAGTGTGTGTTAAAAAATAGCTTAGTTGATGGTTTTACAGGTGTTCTAGTCCCTTTCTGCAGGATCTGTGCACAACTGGAACAGAATGCTCTGTCTAATAAATTTAGAAATTGGTGAGACATGTGAATTTTATACATATTAATGTCGAGAGAGGGGAGAGAACATTAGGACCTTTTTACTTCAAAGTTCTCATTTTGCAGAATACTAAGACCTGGACACTGGGTTCGTTTGCCGGTTGATTACTAGAAATATTCCATTTTTTAGCATCAGAGAATAACAAGAGTCCTGACAAATCCATTGCTTCCTGGAGAAGGAATCAGGAAAGTTTTCTCTGTTATTTTAAATCACAAGTTTTGGTATTATTCTGAATCCTTGGACCTCAAAGAAGTTTTTGCATTAGACTCCAGCTCAGGCACCCACCCTTCCAGGCAAGTACCTGAGAGATCTTAATACTGTGTTTTCTGTGCCAGAGAGGCAATGTGACACTTGGTGGTGGGAGGGGTAGGTATGAACCCTGCTCCCCCAGGACTAGCCATCTAACCTGAGACCATTCACTGGAATTGTGTGATTTTCAGATTTCTTAAGAACAAAGCTGGGAGAATAATATCTACCTGCAGAGAAATGAGGTAATTTAAGTAAACATTCATGACACATAGAGAATATTAAATAAATGACACCCAGATCACACACTGTACTCATGGTCATATGTGTTTTGAGACAAAACAGACATGTGCTCAGTTCTCAGTTCTGGTACTTACTAGCAGTGTGACCTTGGACAATTCCTTGATCATTCTGAATCCTCATGTGTAAGATGGAAATGATGGCTCTCCTTTGGAAAGCCACACCGAGGAGGGATAACTAATGTGTAAGGAGCTAGTACGGTGTGCAGCACTCATACATGTAAGCTATCATCCATGTTTAAACCTAAGTATGCTTTTGACGTCAAGACTAAGTTCTGAGGCTTGATTCTAGGTTTTAGATTCACTTTACTGGCTTTGAAAGCTCTCCATATGCCAGTAAAATGGCTCCTCCAGCCCAAAATCTCCTCTGAGCTTCCTTCTCAATGACTTATTTAGCACTGCTGATTAGAAATCTCACAGGCATCTCTAAATTTATGTTTCTCACACCAAACTCCCTTTACCCCACCCAAATCTGTTCAGGTTTCAGAAATTCTTATTTGAGGAAAATGGCACCTCCATTTATCCAGCTGATCAGCCAGAGAGTTTGGGAGAATGGTCTCCCCCATTCTGGAGAATGAGTTGACAGAACATCTTAGACCAGCGGTTCTCAACCTGTGGGTCGCGACCCCGGCGGGGGTCGAACGACCAAAACACAGGGGTTGCCTAAAGCCATCGGAAAATTCATATTTATTATACAATACATTTTTAAATAAAATATGTATTTCTGACCTACAGGTTGAGAACCACTGTCCTAGACTAATAGCTCTCAGAAAATCACGAGACATTATGTCCAATTTTTACATTAAAAATAAATTAATGACAAGTAGAATTATTTATATCTAAACAAAAATGTGCAGTAAGAAGACAGTCCTGCTTTTTACATTTTCCTTTCAAAAACAAACATTTACTCTTAAGACAACCTAAAATCTTCACATCTGGTATCTCTACCTTATATGTTTATATTAACTCTTTTCCAGTTAAGGACACTTTGTTCCTGCTTTTCTTTTCTCTCAAAATATATCTACTTGAGTAAATGTTTGTTGAATAAATATATATATATATATATATATATATATATATATATATATGGCACCTCCATATATAATATATATATATATATATATATATATATATATATTACTTCTTCTGATAGCATTCTATGAATTGCTTATAGTACCCTGCCTGGCTGTTAAGCACTTTATAGGCCAGAGTGACAATACACTTCTATAGTATGTAGGTGGTATATTATACATTCCTCTAATTCATCCAATGGAAAGATCAGTCTAAATATAAGGATAACAGTGAAACTTGATAAAGACTTCAAAGCCACAAAAAGAATTTTTAGAGCAACCGGGTACTCAAATCGTTAATCACTTTTGGGCACTAAATCAAAAATAGGATTTCTACTTCCCTCTTGGCAATCCATCTGATTCTGTGAACCAAGAGAAAAGCCTTAGAAGAAATAAACCTTTCATGTACCATTACAAAACTTTCTGCTCCACTTTCAAGTGATTTTTGTATTATGCAACCATGCCTATATTCATCCAAGAATTATAAGAAGCCATTTAACACATGGAGATTGAAGAAGCAAATAGTACTAAGGCTGGGTGGGTTCCAGGTAAAAAAGGACTTCAATTTAAGTAAACATTTTTGTGGTAGAAAAAAAGAAGGCATTTGAAAATGCAGAGGTGATTCATATTTCTGTTTTGAATGTGGTGCAAGACTCTCTCTAAATTCAATGTGGCTGAAAAAAGCTGAGGTTCAGGCTAAAACTGGAACTGCAATTCTCTGCAATCCTGCACAAGAACACATTGTTTTTCATTTCAGAATTTGGTAAACAAGTTTGCTCCTGTATTAAATAGATGCTGGTGACAGTGCCTTGCAGGAATTCTTCTGCAGATGTTTGAAAACATGGACTTTCAAAGGCATACATAAATTATACTCCCTCAGTAACTGATATTCCTCCATGACTTACAATCATGTTCTGCCTCTTAGTTCAATCTTCCTGTTATGGATGAGAGTTGACTTTCCATTTTTACCACAAACAGGAAAAGGTGAAGAGGAAACTAGGCTGATCTTAGCTTTGAAATTGCTACCTAGAAATTGTTCTCTAAATGCCAACTAAGTACCTTAAAGTTGTTCAGAGTGTTTTCCACAATAATTAGTTAATAATAAAAATGATGGTTATCATAGCAGTTGTTTTTATTTGACCAGATAACACTTTTGATCAAAAATAAAGTAACACAAGAAGCAACCGCATATTGAGTGACATAGCTTGAAAAGCAATAATACCCTAATTATCTTATATACATTATTTAATCCTCACAATAATTTATGACACAAATGACAATGAAGGGTCAGAATTTGAGATTTTATAGATATAACACTATCTTATGAACACTTGTTGAACCCTTGAGCTACTACATAAAAGATATATTTTTTAATGTGAGAAGCTCCTATAAAACTAAACACAAGAAGATTGTTTTATTATCAGAGAATATCACAAGATTTGAGATGAGAAAATTATACTAGGATACTTTGCTTTATCTCAAGAAAATATATGAAAGCATGGACTGTCACATAAAGTTTAATAGTTATCTCATGATGCTGATTTGTGAGATAAAACTAGAGAAAAGTGTAAAATTTTCATCCAAAGTTGTCCTCGTTCTTCCTAAATGTTTTTTATCTTTGATTAAGCATCAGCTGCTTTTTATAGAGAAATGAAGTAATGATTCATAAGACTCATCTCACTCAGTGATGGAAAATATATAAATAATTCATATGAGTTGTAGAAAGTATGGACATCAGAAATCTGGTTTTACCATTCAATTTAGGACTATTTATAGACCAGAATATGAATAAATCACCTTTAGTCCTTTTTTTATTAAGTGAGAGGGTAGGTCATGTACATAGAAAAAAAAGGTACAAAAAAATCTAATGGGTGTACTGTCTCCTGTGTGTGTGTGTGTGTGTGTGTGTGTGTGTGTGTGTGTGTGTTCAATAGACATATTACAAAGGAGTATAAACCTTGGAAATTGGAGAGATTGGTGCAAACTCCAGACTATCTTTTATGGACATTGTGTCCTCTCCAGGCTATCAGTCATGGTCATTAAAAATGGCAAATAGTTGTGATATATCTGTATACATTAGGAATGAGGTATTGTTTCCATTATTTTTCAAATATACATATTAAAATATAGGAAGCATTAGAATTTTCTTTTTTTAATTTATTAACTTTAATGCAGTGACATTGATAAATCAGGGTACATATGTTCAGAGAAAACAACTCCAGATTATTTTGACATTTGATTATGTTGCATACCCCTCATTCAAAGTCAAATTGTCTTTCGTCACCTTCTATCTGGTTTTCTTAGTGCCCGTCCCCTAACCATCACATTCTTGTCCATGTCTCTGAGTCTCATGGGAAGCATTAGACTTGAAAAAACTAATTCACTTATAATTTTTTTATCTGTTAATAACACTTAAGAGTAACTTACTGTATTCCTTCCCAGTTTTATATGTTTCTTAATAGTAAATGGCAAGTTAATAAAAATATTTTCATATTCATAAGTACTTATTTTAAAATATTGTAATGCATGTATAACATTTCAATTTCAGCAACATGGGCAAATGTTAATTTATTGATTGAATCTTCTGTTGTTGGATACTCAGATTATTTCAAATCTTTTATATTATATTAAAATGTTCTAATAACTAAATCTTGCATATTCACACTTGTTTCCTTAGGCTAAATAAACTTGACTAGATCTAAACATATGTAGATATTATGGTCTTATTACTTATTAAAAATTACCCCCTCAAAATGCCTGAGCTGTGAATTCTTGCATTGGTATACAAATATTGATAAACTTACGACCTATGCAACTTACGACCATTCAACTTTATGACCACTATAGCTAGCCACAACTGCTCTGTATCTGGCAGCGCAAGCGTTGCTCAGCAGGTGTAGGACAGTGCGGAACAGCCTCCAGTAGCACTACCATCTCTGCGTGCACCATTTCAACTGTTATCCCAGACTCAGTACAGCAATTTGTGTTTTGTGTCTTGGATATTTTTTTATCAAACCCCTCCCAAGATGTCTACCAAGAGGAAATTGTCTTTGCAAATATTAAACCAGTTGTACTGGTAATGCAGTGTTTTACTTAAACCTGACAAATGTAAAAATAAGAAACAAAATGGTGTAGAGATGATACAAATGGCATAAAATGAACAAAGAAGATTATGATATATAACAATAATGAAAGAAAATTATGATAAAATATGACTTAAAGATTTTTATAACATCATTTCACAGTACTGTACATATAGCCTACTCAATTTATGACCAGGTCGTGTTACGACCGATCTGTCGGAACCAATTGTGGTCGTAAGCCGAGCACTAGCTGTATAAGAATCCCAGTACTAAGCCTTATTTTATCTAAATCACTGTAATTGTAAATAAAACAGCATAGCATTTGTTTTTGTTAGCAGCTCACATGTAACACAGATAATTTCGTGAACAAGTGAATATTTGCCAACAGTCTAAAGACAAAAACACAACATACAGTATATGGGTTGAAACTCCAATTGTATCATTACTTTTATGAGATTGCAGCATACAGTCTGAATTATTAAAGAAAAGAGAAGTGTATGAGACTAGAACAAGGGTCAGCAAACCTTTTTGTGAGGTACCAAATAAGCATTTTAGATTTTGCAGTCCCCATGATCTCTCTCAATCCTAATCAACTCTGTTATAGTGTGGAAGCAGCCATAGCCAAGATGGAAGCAAATGGTGGTGGTTGTATCCTAATAATATTTTACTTTTAAAAAAGAGGCTAAAGACAGTATTTAGCCAGCATGTCATGATTGCCAACTTCTGCAACAGAACCTGAGGCTCCTCTTCCCCCTAATATTAAAATCAGGTGAAAGAATAGACCAGCAAAATGAAACTCAAGAGAATTATTTATTGTTAGACTGTGATTCTCCGGAGGTCTTAGTCTTAACAACAAAGAAGAAAAGACGTGTCTCACATTCACAGTACTCATTATTCATTGTCTCACATTCTGCTCATTAATTATCTTTCCTCCTGATTCTACCTCAACAGCAACTCTGGAACTTACCTCTCTAGAACAAGTACCAGTAGTGGGATTCAGCCAGTTAGCACCGGTTTAGCACAACCAATACCTACTTTTATGTTGAGTTCGGTGAACTGGTTGTTAAAATGACACTTGTAATCAGAGTCCTCTCTAAGGTGGGCACCTGAGCAACCACCCAATGTGAAAATCACAAATTTACATTCTTTACTCATTTTTAACGTTCATCTGAGCAACAGCATAATCTAAGCACCTGTAGTCATGTCCATTCCGTCCATAAGTGAAAAAAATTACAAGTGAGGATGCCAATCAAGAAGTAATGTGGAAATAACTTAAATAACAGTTTTATTGCTTTTTATCAGGTATTATTTAATATTAATACTTTTATTAATATTTTAAAACTCTTTCTTATAAAACAATCTACTTTTGTGTACGTCTTTTATTGTTCTTATTCAAGTATTAAATGCATGAAATAATGAACTACCTTTCAGTATATCATTTTTTATAGTTAAACGATCATAAGGCAGAGAACCTGTTGTTAAATTATTTGAATATCACCACTGAGAAGTTCCCAAGAAGCTTTCAAAAAGAAAAATTGTCTGCTCATGCCCACAAAAACACCTTCTGTTACAATCGTCTTTACCCTCACTTGCTCATAAGCCCAATTTCCAGATTTCTAGCTCTTTCAGTACTCTTAGTTTTAGAACCCTTCCATCTTTGCTCTTTTACCTCAATTATCTCTTCATGTGCATTTTCCTTTACTTTATTTTATGTTTTAAATGCCAATATTCTTAAGTTTTACCATTTCATTTGTTTTGGCTTTCCATAACATAGTAACCTGCCAACACAAGTTTCTGCAGAATTTAATTGCATATAAAAAATTAATGGGTTTCAAGTCCTCCCATGTAGAATCTTGACTGAGGAGCAGGGTTTTGATGTTGTTTCTCTTTATACAGACAACATTATGGAACCCTTATGTATTTATTTGGACAGTAACAGATGAAGAACCAAAAGTAGGCTCTACCTAAGTGTTAGGATAGGTAGTACTGCTTCTGCTGAGACTGCGTTATAAAAAGCTTTTAAATCAAAGAGAATAGAAATGATTTCCTGGAGTTTTGTGTTCCCCCAGCAAACTACTACTGGCTCACATATTTGTCTTCTATCTCTCCATTAGGCTGGAAGCTCTTTCAGGGCTGGGACCAGGCCTGGGACTCAGAGAAGCGATTCTGTAAAACATTTATTGATCAAATGCTTTGCTTCTTTCACTATTGTTTTAAGATTTTTATTTTATTTTTTTGTCTCTAGCCACATTTCCTTCTAGTGAACAGTGTTCTTATTTTTTTTTTGTAAGTATAAAAGATGAGTGAAATAAGAAGGGTTGGATGCTAGAAAAAAATCACAGTTTGAGTGATCAAAGGGCCATCTCACTTCATCAAGTGATATTTAGTCAAAATCTCATGGCCAGAAATACTTACCATATTGTACAACAAACATTGGGTCTTAGGTCATCTCATATTACCCTACAACAATTTTTAAATTTTTATTGTAATTATTATTGTCCCTATTTTCAAATAAGATAAGTGAGTCATGAACAGTTAAGTAATTGAGCTACCAAGTATCCTACCACCTTGATATAATTACTTGTTAGTTGTACAAGGTATTTTGTTGGTTCTTTCAAATTTTCTACATAGACAATATGTCAGATGTGACGGAGAAAATTATATTCTTTCTTCTTATTTGGTATAGTTTATTTTTTGATCTGTTATGCTAGGTAGGACTTTCAGTGTGGTATTGAATAAGAATGGTGAGAAAAAACTCAAAATAGTGGGTTTTTATTATTTTATATGTAGCTGGAAAATCCAGAATCACCTTTACATTTTAAAAGATGTCTTTTAAACAATTATTTTAATAAAGTCTTTACAGTTAACAATCATTCAATATAATTATATCTTATTTCTTATATTTCTAATAAAATTTATTTTTAAAATAATTTTTATTCCTTTTGTGATATTGTTTTCTCTAATTGATGAGCTTCCTGCAAGATGGTATATGTATGAATGGTACTGGTGAAAAAATTAATAAAGAGATAAAGGTATTTGTAGGCACCTGAATGTCTTAGGAGGAAACTAAGGTACAGATTTCAGACCCTTTGTTAACTGCAAAAAAAAAAAAAAAAAAAGAGTTGGCCTACAATTAAATGAAATATACAGTTATACAGAACACAAAATTTCACAGTCATTTTAAGTTATATATATACTACATTCTTAATCTAGGAAATAGTATTAGTATACTGATAGTATACTGATTATAAACTCTAATCAAAAATAAAGTTTTTGGACCTCAACCTAAATTATCTGTAAGAAAAAAAAACATTAATAAAAATCTAGCAGTATGTGAATTGAGAGAGCATCCTGACATAATGGTTCTTTTCTGTTAGTCTGTAGCTTTATATATAATAAATGACACAGTAGTTGCCATGGCAAATTTCTGGCTCTGTTGAATACTGGAACCTGGTCTATAAGCCTAGGGTTTAATGAAACTATGTAATTTTTAAATGAAGAGGCGTATTTTACATAGCCATTCACCTTATGCTGGTTTATATTTTAGAATGTACATCTGTTTCATTTAACATAAAATAGACATTTGAGTTTAAGAAACACTAAATATTCTTGAAATCACAGACTTAATTTTTAATATGAGTCTAGAATTCTAATACATTTAGGGTATATGAATTATTGAGCAAGAAGTTAAAGAAATTATGCCTTTTATCAGAAGCCTATTTTGTATGAAAAACTGCTATTAAATTAATAAAAATATAGTGTTTTTCTTTCATTTAGATAATGGATTATAAAATATAGCTTTAAATATCTTTCAGTAGCATGAAGCACATTGCGTATATATCCACAGCAATCCAACTGGGTAATTTTTAAAGGTTTTTGGTCATTGGAATTCATTTGTATTCATCTCAATATTTAGGAATATAATAAATGCATGGTATTCATGTTGATGACATACACTCCATAAAAGTTTAATTGTCATCCTGCATTAATTAAGCCTGAATTAATGAACACTTTCAAAGTTTTGCAACAGTCGAATCACCAGTTCCCATCAAGCGTGACTAAAGCAGAATTAGTTCATTCTGAATGCTAAGGCTAACCACACACAGAGAAAGGACAGATATACAGAAACTCCATCAACTCTAATACTGAGTAAGCTGAGTGCATTGGCAGAAATGCCAAATTTCAGGTAGAATTTAAATCTAAGATTAATATGCTTTGCTTTTAATTTTATTGCAAATAGACTAGGTTTTTTTTCTTTATAGTTTTCTTCATTACTCACAAAGTTTTAAACACTGCAACATAAAATGTGCCTGATTTACACCATGTTGGAAGAGGTGTCTGCATTCAGGGTTGAATTACTGACCAGTTTACAGGTAGTGAATAGATGGGGTTGACAGGGTTCAGGGCACACTACCCCAAAACATGGCACCTTGGCACATTGACTATTTTAAGCCAAAGGAATTTGAGAAATGGCATGTTCGGGAAAGATTTTCTGACCTTTCATTAAAAGTAAGTTGTGAAGCGCTCCTGTGAGAGCTGCTCTCCCTGTGCCTGGAGGAAAAGAACGTGCTTATCTCCAAGGCAGAAGAAGAGGAATCTAAATGAACAGCCATTCCGGTTCTTCTGGTTTACTATACTTACCTTGTAATCTTCTTTTTGTCCTGTCACATTTTCCCAGAAATTCCATTCTTTGTCACACCTAGCATAAAACACTCAGGTTTAACCATTTCTTAGGATCTTCATATCCTTATGATGTCTCCCATCTCATGTAAAATTTCTATTAAATAAATAGGTATGATTGTTCTCTTGTCAAAATGTCTTTTGTTACAGGGACCATAGCTGAGAAGTTAGAAGAGTAGAAGAAATTTACTTTTCCTCCCTCACAGGAATCTAAGGTGAACTAATACTGTAATAGCATCAAAAGTGAACTTTAAAGAGGTGCAGTGACTTGTCCAAGTAACCAATGCCAGAACCAGGAAGCAGACTCAAATTTTCTGAGTCTAAATGTAATCTCCCTTTTCTCACTAGCTCAGGAATGTTGCCTTTGAATACAGAGAGGATACTGAGAGTTGAAACCATCTGCACAGCCTACTGTCTCTATTAAAATGGCTTTATAATTCTAGTACCCTCACCCATAAAATTTTAGCATTCCAGAAAACTCTTACTCCAGAAGATAAAAGCTGCAGATTACTTTCTTGAATAAATTCATTACTTTAATGAACAATTACCATATTTCCCCATGTATAAGATGTACTTCCCCCCCAAAAAAAAAAATTGGGGTCTAAAAACTGGGTGTGTCTTATGCAGTGGTTGTAGTTTTTTTACTTGCATTTTCTGCTTTCTCATGCCTGTCTTTTCTTCAAATTTCAGGCCCCAAAATTAAGGTGTGTCTTATACATGGGAGCATCTTATACATGGGAAAATATGGTACAAATTATTCATTCCAGGAACTTCAAAACTTCAATAGAAAGTATCAATCAACAGTTTGCATCCCAAGACTATGAACCCTTGCAACAAAACCTTCCTCTTCCTGTGTCCACCAGTGCTAAATTGTGAATCATAATCTTACACAATCCTCTTCAAGCCTGCCTCACCGTACCTCTATCTCATACTGATTTCACTTTAATTTCAGAATCAAGCATCAGACTTCAAAATCTCAATAAATATTGCAACATTGTTCTTCGCTGTTCTGTTATCAGACTCAAATTGTTCAGGTAGTGTTCTCCTTTATCATGGTAACAATAAACATCTTTGTCCTCTCTTTATTTTATTTTGGTGATATTTTGGGGAGCTAGCTTTTGGCAGATAGAAATTGGCTTAGATTAAACTAGAAGGAAGCACAAATTTACTTCAGACATACTTAATTTGAGTTGCAGGTGCAACTTATAAACAAAAATGGCTACCTGCCTTTTAATATTATCTCAAGAACCTCCCTCTCATGAAGCTTCCTTTGATCCCCTGCTCCAAATCCAAGTTTATCGTCTGTGGAAGCAGGGATAAAATATTTATTTTACAATAAATCGGTGTACAATGTGTAGCATTTATAAAGCATCTAATCAAAGTTAAACTTGAACACCGACCCAAGTTCTGAACTGCAGCATCACCATCAGTCTTGAGCTCCCTGCAGGCTTCATTCTGCTGCCTTCCTGGCCCTCGCAGAGACCACTCTCCTATTTTGAAACTAAGAGCTATCTTTAGAGAAAGACTTTAAAATAATGTTATTCTATATGTATGTTTGCCAATATAATATGTTTTTAAATTCTTTTTAGCCTTCATAAAATGAAATCACATATTTTTATATAATCTCCCGTTTACAGTGAGTTTGATGATCTCTGAGGCATCCCTCTGTGGTAGATAACTATAGAGATCTCATTTGTATGGTTGTTTCCATAGTATTTTTTACACATTTGTCAAAGGAGAAAAGGTTATCATTAGGTTCAAGGTGATTGCCCTATAAAGATGGAATTCTTTGTAAAAGAAAAGAAGACTTTTCTTTAGGATGACACCGTGGTTGACCTTTAGTACTTGTGAAAGGTAAGGTTCCTATGCAAGATCAAGAAAGAAGGGTTGAGACAGAGGGGCTATATTGGCCTGCTGGTAACTGTGATAGGGGAAGCGGAGGCTGTGGGCAAACCGCTAGAGAGGGATACTACCGTGGAAGAGTGGAGATCCCCAGAACTAAGCCAGGAGGCTGAGACTTACTGAGAAAGGTGCCAATGCGAAAATGCCTGGCAAGCCCCAGTAGTCCATGCTTTCCCCTTCGAGCTTTCTGAAGCTCTCCTCCATTATATTTCACATTTTCTGTCTATTACTGACAAGAGCCTGTGTCGTAGTGCTTTGGGATGTGAAATCGGACAGGCAGAAATAATTTCAAGGACAAAGGTGTGGGGACAAGACAGCAGCTTCAGGAGGGAACATGATATCATTAACACTAGCCAGGAGTCTGGAATAAGTGCTATCCTGACGTATACAAGAGCCCTGGCATGACTCAAATGAAGGATGAAGGGTCAACAAACATTCTACCATGTGTGAGATGAAAACCAGAGCCATATTGTCTAGAGATTAAAGAAAAGTATGAGTGAGACCCCAACGTGCTAGGGGAATTAGGGACTGACAATTACATAATGGTCTGAAATCACTGGGTTTTTTATCTTTCCCAAAGGAACTCTGAGAACTGGGGTCTGCTTTCTCCCTCCTTATGTCTCTGCATTAATATATCATGAACAAGTGAATAAGTGAATGAGAGAGATGAAAAAATATATAACCTTTGGAAGAGAAACAATACCTCCAGAAAGATCAAAGCTAAAAATACAGAAATAGAGGCCATCTACCTGTAATTTAAAATGAGTTTCAGATAAAAGAGAAAAGACAACATAGAGAGAAAGAGAAGGAGGTCTTCAGGTTGGGAATAGATCGATGGGTTAGAAAGTGAAAGACCCCGTGCCCTGCAGTCTGCACTCGGAATCTACCAGTGCTGCTGATTTCACCACCAGGCTCTTTGGAAACTATTTGCATCAAGAGTCATTCTGCAATGAAAAGATTTTCTTGGTTTCCATAGTAAGACAGAGAAGAAATCTGAATCCAAGTGAAACTGTTAACCATCCATTACAATCTTGGCACCTTTATTTAATCTCCCTGTGGCTGAATTTGCAGATTACTAGTACCAGATAAGGTCTGAGTTTCTTTGAAGAGTGTTGCTTTTGTTGCTGTACATTGTCCTCCCCTGTTTACTTTGGTTCTTAAATCTTCCAAGATCATTCTACTGAGCTACTGTCCAATTTAAAATGCAATATTCAAAATTAAGAACACATTAGAGAAATAACTATATGTTACAGAGAATAAAATAGCTGCTGTATGGATTTCTGAAGAAACAGTCATGTCCTATTGGACAACACAAGCAGAATTTTCTCTAGAACGTAGTGAGCTTAAACCTTGCAATCAGACTTGGCACAAGAAATCAGGGTTCTGCTTCCTTTGTGTATCAGGCTGATGTTCTAACCAACAGACTGTCTGGCCAGGAGGGTCCTGCTTCCTGAGTGTGGTTCCTGGACCAGCAACTGGTATCACCAGGGAGCCTCCTAGAACTATAGACTCCTTATCATGTCCCAGACCTACTGAACCAGAAACTTTATCTGCATAAAATTCCCAGATGATCAGTATGCACACAAAGTTTAAGGAGCATAACTCTAGAGGACTAAAGAAAAACCTCCGGGAATACCTTGAGGACCATGAAGACTTCCGGAAGACCTAAGGGAGGAATAAATCCTCTGACCTTGTCCCACCTCCCCACCACTAGAGCTGCTTAACTTTGAGCTGATATTTTTAAGTGTTGAAGGGCTCATGTCAAACTTTAAATATGGAATCTCTTACGTAAAGAATGTTTTCTGTGTAGCAAACTGAACTATGTTGAGTCCAAAAATACCCTTACAGTGTTCCCTACTCTGTAGCCTGGGGTTCCTGTTTTATCTGGAGCAGCGGTTCTCAACCTGTGGGTCGCGACTCCGGCAGGGGTCGAACGACCAAAACACAGGGGTCACCTAAAGCCATCGGAAAATACATATTTATTATACAATGGCTTTAGGCGACCCCTGTGTTTTGGTCGTTCGACCCCCGCCAGGGTCGTGACCCACAAGTTGAGAACCGCTGATCTGGAGCCTTAATTCTTGTATCTTAGATTATTTTAAAAAATATACTGTAGATGGCATTAAAGTTAATTAAACACAGATTCATTGAAAAGCAGAAATTAAAAGTAAAGAAAGTGGAGAGCTAATAAAAGCTTGATAATGGTTAGCAAGTGAAGAAACAGAGAAGGAAGAATACTGATTCATATCTGAATCATAGAAACTGGAGGAAAAAAGGTTTTTTACTCACAGATGGTCAGCAGCAGTAAATATTCAGTGAAGAGAAACGGGGTGGGGGAGATGATGGGGGAAATGTGTTCTAAGAGATGTTGCCATGTGACTCTCATGTACTCCTTTAGCTGTTGGTTTATTTGTCTGTCACAGGAAGCAGTTTGGTAGGTTATGTCATTTTATAGCCATAATAATGTTTTGAGCCAAACCAGCTGCCTCTCTCGGCCTGTTGCTGTGACTTCAAATGCAACAGATGAGGACTGAGAAGGGAACATTGGATTTGGCAATTAGGTGGTTATTGGTAACTGTGGAGAGTACAGCTTTAATTGAGTAATAAAGATGAACACTAAACTGCTAGGGGGCGAGAAAGGAAAATTGGCTGGATGGTAAATGTGGATACTCTTTTAATCTAAAGACAAGTTTGCTGAGAGAGAGAGAGAAAGTAATTTGAAGAGATATTACATTTAGGGACAAATTTTTTTTTAAGGTGATGGAAAGCTAAGATAATTTGTAAATTGAAGAAAACAAAAACAATACAGAGAAGAATTGAAAAAAAAAATTAAGGGATTATGTAACGGAAGCAGTTCACCTGGGAGCTTCAATGACAGGCGAAAAGGACAGGATCACTTTTACTCTATTTATTTATGCTATTTTATTATAAATTTTTTAAGATATAGAGAAGATGAAAGAATTTGAGTATCTCTATATCCACCACTATGGTCTACCATAACATAGTTCTCTATTTGTCATATTACATATTTATACATTTATTTTCTCTCAATCCTTTTATCTATGATGCATTTCAAAGTGAGTATTTTTTCCACTAAGAACTTTATCATGAGTTTTACTAGGTTTCAATATTTGTTTACAATATTTTTGAGGTAAAATTTATGCAATGAAATGCAAAATTCCATATGTACATTTGCTGAAAGTGTTGACAAATGCATGTTTGTGTAGCTCAAATGCCTGGTAAGATATAGACCTATATCATCATTCTAGGAAGTTCTTCCATGTGTATTCTCAGTTAATACTCACCTATAGACTCTCAGAATTCACCATGGTTATGATGTTCTAATGTTTTTCCTTGTAAATTATAGTTTCCTGTTCTAGAACTTCATATAAATGGGATAATACAGTATTGCTTGATTTGTATAAGACTTTCTTGACTCAGCAAAATGTATCTGTGGGTCATTCATATTGTGAGTGGGTCAATAGTGATATCTCTTTCTTACAATACTAAATAGTATTTTATTGTTTAGTACTTCTCCCAAGGATAGACCCTAGTACAACTGAAGCTTCTATCAACATTTTTGTGCAAGTCTTTTGGGGACATGTATTTCATGTATCCTGCACAATATTTTAGAAGAGAACTGATGGGTTTTAGGGTAGCTTTATGCTCAGAGACACTGGTATACCCTTTCCTGAAGTAATGATACCATTTTACACTCTCATCAACAAAGTATGAAAATTCTGTTTCCTCCAATTCTTCTCCAATATTAACATTTTTACTCTGCTGACTGTATAGTAGTATCCCAATTGTGCAGCTAATCTTTGGCTTCATTTTATTTTATTCTGTATTATAATACTTAATATTATAGCACTTTACACAGAAGATTGCAATTGCTAGTCCATACATTTGTCTCCTCATCTAGAATGAACTCCTTACAAACAAAAGCTGTGCTGTACTATTTTTTTTATTTTTGCACTAGGATTTAGCCCAGTGACTATTTTAAATAAACAGTTGTTTAATTTAATTGAATTAAATGTGTTTCCGCTGGCAATTCTATCAGTGGAGAAGTTAGCATGGAAGCTTCGCCCTCCCCTTCTCTTCATTTTTTAGAGGATCAGTTGGCCAGAGACAGTGTGAGTACAGAGAAGAATGACAGTCACAGTAGGAAAAACAGCATGATATGTTCCCATTCTAGACAGATATGGGCTGGGAGTCTACTTTGCCTAATCACTAGGCATATCCGCTCACAAAAATTAGGGATCAGGGAACG
The DNA here is from genome assembly GCF_036850995.1 of Saccopteryx leptura. Taxonomy (NCBI): domain Eukaryota; kingdom Metazoa; phylum Chordata; class Mammalia; order Chiroptera; family Emballonuridae; genus Saccopteryx; species Saccopteryx leptura. The sequence continues at coordinate 76,567,129 of NC_089510.1, read as the reverse complement.
TGCAAGATACTCCAGTACTTTCAGCCTTTGGTGTAGTTTATTTTCACCAATGAAATAAAAGTTGGCTTTGCATCTCATTTGCATAATTGAACAACTTTCTTTGACTTGTCATTTGCTTTTCTGATGTTCTTGTTTAATAAAGAAAATCAAATGCTTCTCTTTTTATCGTTTCATATTTATTTTGAAATATCCCCTAATTTTTGTGAGCAGTATATTTCACAGTAAACACCATACTTCTGAATTCATATAGGACTGAAACATTGTTTGCAATTCACTTCTAAGAGCACTTGAAAGAATGACAAACTTCACAAATGTATAAAGAGATAAATGCAGAATGGTTTGTGAAATCATAACAAACCAAGAAATTATTTTCGTTATAACAATGCAATGTTATTGTATGTCAGAAACATATTCAAGGAAAAAAATTATTATTGACATTATCTCTAAACACTTCTAGTCCATTTTATACTAGAAGAGTATTTTTCAAGCACTTGCTAGATACTATTATATAGCCCTGTACCCAGATCTTATACATGCCATTCAGAATATAGTATCTGAGAAAGAGAAAATGCGTATCAAAGCATACTTGATATTTTTCTCATTCCTTGGGGAAGTGTGAGTAGTGAAAAGGTGTTGGATGGCTACCGTGGCAGGGTCCTCTGCTTGCTCACAAAATGCTTTTTTTTTCTTTCTGGAATGGCCTGTAGGAGACCGTTGATGAGACAAGGGCTATATTTTATGACCCTACCTGCGTCCAAGAATAACCATATATCAATTCCCGACAGAGGAGGGTGAACAACACTGGTGTGTACCACCTACAGGCCTACTCTTTTAAAATAAAAATATGGCTTCTTCATTGTCTTCCTTTCCCGAGACCTAAATGTAAGGGACTCAGAGGCTCTTGGGCACGGAGCAGGGATGAAGCAGGTGGGAAAAGCGATGTCTGAATCACACGTGGAGGAAGGTGGTCCCCTTCTTAAAAGTACTTGCTTGGACTGTTCCATGAGTAAAAACTTGTATTTAGTTAACTTTTATTTAGTTAAGCCCCTTTATTTATTATAAGTGATCTCAGTGATTCCAATAACTTGGCCAAATTTTCACAGCCAGAAGTAAAAGCTAACATTTGAAGCCAGGTTTGCCTGGCTCCTAAATATAGATGCTACAGATTTCCTCATATATCCTTGTAAGTCATAACATAAACTTGTCAGAAGTGTAAGGCTCTTTAGAGGTAAATTAAGTCCAATTAAAAAAAAAAAGTTGTGATTAGTGATTTAACTCAGGCCATGAAGCTCTTTAAGGAACAAATATGGGAAAGTAGATCTAATATTCTTTTCAGTATACCATACAATAGAAGTGAGAAATATTTATTAATACAAGAAAAGAGTCCTCTTATATTTAGAATTTTTTCCTTAGCATATTACCAAATATTTGCCATTGTTTACCCACCAAAGAATGAGCAGTTGCGTGTGGTACCTTCTCTGTTTGTCTATTTTGTGTGTCTACTGCTTTATATATCTGTAAGACTTCTCATTTGGATCACTTTTTGCCATTATGTTTCATAATATCCATACTGACATTACTAAAATGCTGTTAGAGTTAAAAACAAAACTCTTCAACATAGAATCATCAATTGTAAGCACTAAAATGTTTTTTGGATTCTTATAGAATGAAATAAAGGACAGTGTGAACAAATGGGACTATATCAAACTAAAAAGCTTCTGCACAGCAAAAGACATCGTGAACAAAATAAAAAGACAACCCACACAATGGGAGAACATATTCACCAATATATCTGTTAAGGGGTTAATAATCAAAATTTATAAAGAACTTCTAAAACTCAACACCAGGAAGATAAACAATCCAACTAAAAATAGGCAAAAGAACGGAATAGACACTTCTCCAAAGAGGACATACAGATGGCCAATAGGCATATAAAAAAATGTTCAACTTCACCAATCATCAGAGAAATGCAAACTAAAACCACAATGAGATAGCACCTCACATTTGTCAGAATGGCGCTCATTAGCAAAACAACACAGAATAAGTGCTGGCTAGGGTGTGGAAAAAAGTGAACCGTCCTGCACTGCTGGTGGGAATGCAGACTGGTGCAGCCACTGTGAAAAACAGTATGGGATTTCCTCAAAAAATTAAAAATGGAACTTTCTTTTGATCCAAGACCCAGCTATCCCACATTTAGGAATATATCCTAAGAATACCAAATCACTGATTCAAAAGAAGATATGCACCCTCATGTTTATTGCAGCATCATTTATAATAGCCAAGATCTGGAAACGGCCCAAGTGTCCATCAGTGGATGAGTGGATTAAAAAGCTGTGATACTTATATACAATGGAATATTATGTGGCTGTGAAGAGGAAGGAAATCTTGCCTTTTGTGACAGCATGGATGGACCTGGAGATTGTTATGCTAAGTGAAATAAACCAGGCAGAGAAAGAAAAATATCATATGATCTCACTTATATGTGGAATCTATTAACAAAGTGAACTGAGGAATGGAATAGAGGCAGAGGCAGGGTCACAGGGAGCAGAGGGACAGCTGTCAGAGGGAAGGGGGATGAGGGGACGGGATCAGAGAAGGTGAAGGGATTAATGAAATTATATATACATAACATATAGATACAGATAATAGGAGAGCAAATCTTAGAGGGAAGGAGGAAGGGAGTTATGGGGAGGGGGTAAAGGGGGTATAAAAGGGGCACAGGGGTGGGGGATGAGGTAGTTATATTCAGTGGGACACTTGAATTCATGTAAACACAATAAATTAAAATTAAGAAAAAATAAATAAAACTTCTTATTTTACAGATAAGGAAACAAGTTTAGGGAGTTGAAATAATTTTCCAGAGTGTACAAAACTAATTATTAACAGATGTCACAAATCATACCTGTTTTTTTTTAAATTTCATATCCCTAAGTGAAAAATAAATTGCTAGTTTTAGACTTCTTGATAAATTATGAAACAAAATTTAAAAAGTCATGGAAATTAGAAAAATAATAGGACAGTGCTTATTAATTTGGATGATCTTCATGGGTAGGAGGAAAGCATAGTAATGAAAGAAGGTGTGAAAAATACATAAATTTATTAATATCCACTAATAAATGTTTAGCATAAAACTAGTTCCATTACTAACATTTTAAATAACAACTATTTTTACTACTTTTATGTGTCTTTTGAGATTATAGGCCTTTCAGCACTACTCAAGAAGGCTGTGTTTTAGCTAGAAGGAAGTATAAGCCTTATTACTTGTCGTTTTCTTAACGCAATTCCCATGAAGTATCATCAAAACACACTTGTGTCAGAACAAAACAAAACCCCCCACAAGACTTTTGCTCATTGTGCAATCACCATACAAGTGAGGAAACCGTGTACATTTGTTTCCAATTTCAGTTTCAGGGACCAGGATGTGGAGTCATAAATCATGAGTCTGTGCCACCCTGCTGGGCTGGGTGAGCAGCAGCCTGACAAGTCCTAGAGAGCTCAGTTAGCCCACAGTTTCCACTGTCCAGGAGTCAGATCAGTTACCCAACAGTGGGTGTTTGACGGGCAAGTCTTTCCAGGGGCTTCTGAAAACTCCATTGCTAAACTGTGAACAATAGAATGAAAGCATGTATTGGTGCCCCAGACTGAAAATATGCAGTTACTGTCATCTTATTATTGAAAGCCTGACAGATATAACAAAACAGAAGGAACCATAAGAGTTTTATAATTGGTCCTGGAAAATCAGAATAGGAGAGATGAGAAATATTTCAAGGCAAAAAGGAGAGTAAACTATAAAATTGACTACTGTCACCATTAGGCAAATTTTTGTTTTCAGTTTACTGAATTTGGTGGACCTAAAAGCATGTATTGAAAAGCAGTTTTATTTAAGTAAATAGAGACATTAAGTACAGAAAGGTGTCATAATGGATGTAATCAATACTATGAAGAGTCCATTTGAGCTGGGAAGGAAAATTCTTAATGAAACCAAGTTCTATATTTATAAAGCCATAATTTGATAATTTAATGGGGGACAATGTATCCAAATGCCAGAATTAAATGGTTTGTTTGTGATCTATTCCTACAAAAGGTCAGGATCTATTATCTAATTTTACTTTTATTTGTACTGTGTTTATGAAGAATAAAGTTAATTTTTAGTCATAGTTTAAGGTAGAAACCTTCAACTTGAACCTCAGAGAACATTTTGCTGTACTACGTTCCCACAAGGGCAGAGACTGTGGATAGGAGTGAGGCACCAGCAGGATGTCCAGAAGTTACTGCTTTGGAAGAGTCAGTCAGTTACTCTTTATTTTAGTTCCCTGACTTCAATTACTTTCCCAAGTTAGGCCCTTCAACTCTCCTGCTACTCTATAAGCTCTACCATGCACCACTCAAAATATCTCTATTTATCCTAAGTAGTATAAAGTCTAAAGGTCCCAAGTTCCCAATATCTACTTTCACAGAAATCTTTCATCTCATATTCAAGTTATGAGTTACCATGGTCAAAATTACATATGGTAGCTGTTTTCCTTGGGGGAGGGGGTTGAAGTTGTATGGAGGAGAGATCTGAAACCTCAAGATGACTTGGGCGTTTAGAAATTACAGTACATTTCTAGTGACTATAAAAGGAACAGATGTAATGGTTTCTGAAACTTTAGAAACAATGTCTTGCCTATAAACTCAGCAATGAAAAGCTATCTATCTACACAGATGTTTGGTGCCCAAGGGCCATTTCAAAAGTCTGGGTTAAGTCATTTTTGGCTAACTACATCATCATAGAACAGATCTGACTAATCTCCCAGATTCTGACAGTGAGTAGGGGTGGTGAGGGGGTAGCACCTGCAAGTTATCAGAAAGTTCTTGCCTTCATTAGTTAGATATCTAGTCTTTTAAAATAAAGACTAAAAAAAAAATCTCTGGGCTCCTCAGCTGTGCTACACATGACACCCATTGGAAGAAAAAATGAAAACAAAATGATAGAAAACATATCTAAAAATCAGTGTGATCACGAAATCATGTAACAGGAGTTGGACACTTTACAAGTATAATTATCCTTAAGGAATGTTATTCTATGAATGTGAGAATAGAAAGTGACTTTCATTAGATTGTTAAATGCTTTAGTTTGTACGGCAGTACGCTTACTTTCATCTGAGCAACACGGATTGTTTTGATGTGCCATGACGCTGGAACACAGATGTCAGGCAAATCATGCCTTCTAGGTCTGGCCCAGGCCTTTCTAAGGTCCATGGAAATGTTGGCTGATTTTCCATTCCAAATTAGCTAGGGCAAAGCAGAGTAGATCCTGAAGGAGGCATCTTTGTAAGAAGAGTGTCTCTCATGATTTAATTTCCATAGCAATTTAAGGAAATGATGTGAAGGCGGAGACAGGCAGCAAGTTGGTAGAATAATTGCTCAGATTTGACAGGGTGTGAGAAAGCTGATAGCACAGTTTTGTGTGCATTATATTAGCCTCCACACATTTCCAAAATGGCCTTTTTATTCAGCAAAAATATTCTCAACATCTATGAATAGTTATTTTGAAACTGAGTGGTATCATGACAGGTCAGGAAATGCCACAAGGCATAACAATATATATTTTTCAAACCCAGTCTGAAGTTCCTTGTAACATCAAGCGAGGTGGTTTTAAAATATATACTGACATCTCTCAAAGATTATAAATTTGTGGTTACTTCGGTCTTCTGTTTTATTAGAAATTCAAGGTGACAATAGTCAAAATAAAATTAGACTAAGGCTATACACTAAGCTGAATATTTCAAAACTGGAACACAGAATTCAAAAAATGGTAAGAATTTGGTTGTTAGGCAGAATGCAGCCTTCTATAAGATAGGCTGTGTGTGTAAAACAGTTCTATGTGTTACACATAAAATAAAAGAAATAAAATATTTAAATAATCACCCCGAGTCTGGGCAAAGAAGTGACTAAAGCATTATTTTTAAATCAGATATAGAGGGGTGTTGATTCAAGTTCTGACACTCACCAACAATGAAAATTGGGTGAATCACTTAACCTCCTGAGATTTTATTTCCCCATGTTTAACAACAATAATACTTCCACTTTATAAGATTACCATGAAAATCAGTATCAACATAGATAAAGCTTTTTTTGCAGGACTAGATTATAGAATAAACTTGATGAATGCTTCTTATTGTTTTTTATTGTCCATAACAAACCACATACTTTACCTCATTCTGCCTACCTTCTACAGCTTGGGAAAAAGCATTACAAATAATTAAGTCAATCTATTGTGATTCCTATTTTTCCATCATTAAAAATATTTGAGTCAGCTTTATGTGAAGCATTGTTGACCAAATTACAATTTTTAACTTGTAATAGAACATATTTGCTGACTCACTAGCTCTGTGTGTTATAAATGCAAGCTGAGTCCTGAGAATAATAGCTCAAAATTTAAATTCAAAATAAGACAGAAACAAAGATATTACACACATTAAATGCAAATTGATTGAATGAACCAAAAGACTTTGTAAAGGTAGATTCATGGACACAGGCTCTAAAGAAAATTTTAGAGACATGACTTTTAATTTTTAGGGGAGAAGATTAATTGGGCTCACTCTGCTCCTCCGGTTTATATGGCTGTAGGATTCTCCAAAGCATACTGAAAAATGTATAACTTTGTACCATTAGACTTTCTACCTATATTCTCCACAGGTCTTTCACATACAAGATCATCACCTAAAATGAGCTTCTCACTACATATATCTTAAATTAGACATCTGTGGTTGTGACATTTGTATTTAATTTTTCCAGAATGCCTGAGCAGTGGTGACGCAGTGTATAAAGCATTGACCTGGAACACTGAGGTCACCAGTTTGGAACCCTGGGCTTGCTCAGTCAAGGCACATATGGGAATTGATGTTTCTTGCTTCTACCACCTTCTCTATCTCTTTCTCTCCCTTTCTCTCCCTCTCTAAAATAAATAATTAAAAAATGAATGTTTCTCTCTCTCTTTCTCTCTCTCTCCCTTCTTCTCTCTGTCTCTCTAAAATCAACTACAAAACATTTAAAAAATAATAAATCAGACAAGACAAAGAAATAAAAGGCATCCATATCGGAAAAGAAGAAGTAAGGGTATCACTTTTTGCAGATGATACGATCCTATACATCAAAAACCCCAAAGAATCCACAAAAAGACTACTAGAAACAATAAGCCAGTACAGTAAGGTTGCAGGATACAAAATTAACATACAGAAGTCAATAGCCTTTCTATATGCCAACAATGAAACAACTGAGAACAAACTCAAAAGAATAATCCCCTTCACAATTGCAACAAAAAAAATAAAATACTTAGGAATAAACATAACAAAGAATGTAAAGGACCTATATAATAAAAACTATAATCCATTTTTAAGAGAAATCGAAAAAGATATAATGAGATGGAAGAATATTCCTTGTTCTTGGTTAGAAAGAATAAATATAATCAAGATGGCCATATTACCCAAAGCAATATACAAATTTAATGCAATTCCCATCAAAATTCCAATGACATTTTTTAAAGAAATAGAGCAAAAAATCATTAGATTTATATGGAACTATAAAAAACCCCGAATAGCCAAAGCAATCCTAAAGAAAAAGAATGAAGCTAGGGTCATTACAATACCTGATTTCAAACTATATTATAGGGCCACGACAATCAAAACAGCATGGTATTGGCAGAAAAGTAGACACTCAGACCAATGGAACAGAATAGAAAGTCCAGAAATAAAACCACATATATATAGTCAAATAATTTTTGATAAAAGGGCCAACAGCACACAATGGAGAAGAGAAAGCCTCTTCAATAAATGATGCTGGGAAAACTGGAAAGCCACATGCAAAAGAATGAAACTGGACTACAGTCTCTCCCCCTGTACAAAAATTAACTCAAAATGGATCAAAGATCTAAACATAAGACCTGAAACAATAAAGTACATAGAAGAAGACAAAGGTACTCAACTCATGGACCTGGGTTTTAAAGAGCATTTTATGAATTTGACTCCAATGGCAAGAGAAGTCAAGGCAAAAATTAATGAATGGGACTACATCAGACTAAGAAGTTTTTGCTCAGCAAGAGAAACTGATAACAAAATAAACAGAAAGCCAACTAAATGGGAAATGATATTTTCAAACAACAGCTCAGATAAGGGCCTAATATTCAAAATATACAAAGAACTCATAAAACTCAACAACAAACAAACAAACAATCCAATAAAAAAATGGGAAGAGGACATGAACAGACACTTCTCCCAGGAGGAAGTACAAATGGCCAACAGATATATGAAAAGATGCTCATCTTCTTTAGTTATTAGAGAAATGCAAATCAAAACTGCAATGAGATACCACCTCACACCTGTTACATTAGCTATTATTAACAAGACCGATAATAGCAAATGTTGGAGAGGCTGTGGAGAAAAAGGAACCCTCATACACTGTTGGTGGGAATGTAAAGTAGTACAACCATTATGGAAGAAAGTATGGTGGTTCCTCAAAAAACTGAAAATAGAACTACCTTATGACCCAGCAATCCCTCTACTGGGTATATACCCCAAAAACTCAGAAACATTGATACGTAAAGATACATGCAGCCACATGTTCATTGCAGCATTGTTCACAGTGGACAGGACATGGAAACAACCAAAAAGCCCATCAATAGATGACTGGATAAAGAAGATGTGGCACATATACACTATGGAATACTACTCAGCCATAAGAAATGATGACATCGGATCATTTACAGCAAAATGGTGGGATATTGATAACATTATACGAAGTGAAATAAGTAAATCAGAAAAAAACAGGAACTGCATTATTCCATATGTAGGTGGGACATAAAAATGAAACTAAGAGACATTGATAAGAGTGTGGTGGTTACGGGGGGAGGGGGGAAAAGGAGAGGGAAAGGGGGAGAGGGAGAGGCACAGAGAAAACTAGATAGAAGGTGACAGAGGACAATCTGACTTTGGGTGATGGGTATGCAACAAATTGAAAGACAAGATAACCTGGACTGGTTATCTTTGAATATATGTATCCTGATTTATTGATGTCGCCCCATTAAAAAAATAAAATTAAAAAAAATAATAATAATAATAATAATAATTTTTCCAGAATCTTCTTTCCCATGTTTATATCATATCCTCAGATCTACATGCTAAAATATCACCTTTTACATAAATTCATTTTAAATTCATATTCTTTCTTTGAACTCTTATAGAAATTCCCCATACCTTCCTTTTGAGAGATTATGATTAGAGATCTATCTCTTTCTTTGCATTATCTTTCTACTAAATTATTCCTTTAGAGGAGGAACCATGTGACTTATCTTGATATGAAGAGGCAATGAAAAAAGAAATATATGTCTGTAGGGACTCCAATTAGTCATATTGTCCAATGTCCTGGCTTTGGGAAACTGTTTACCACCCCTAAATCCTCCAAAATGTATAATTTATTTTTTTCAAAATGTATGATTTAAAAATAATACAGCAGTTCCAACAATGAGCCTTTCTTGTAGTTCTAGATCTAACTGACCCCTTAGCGCAATTCAACATTTCTTCCACAGAGGTAATTAGTCAACCCTCTTTACATCAGAAGGAGAAGAAGAAGGAGGAGGAGGAGGAGGAGGAGGAGGAGGGGAGGAAGAAGAAGAAAAAGAAAAAAAAGAGAAGCAGGCAGTAAGATAAATTTAAAAGGTTCAGATCTTAAGGAAAGAACTTCTTGGCTTGGATCCATGTCATTTTATTTACCACTGTGTGATCTTAAACAAATTACATCTTCTCTCTTAGTCTCAACTCTTTTGCACAAAAATGAACAATAAAAAAATGAATGAATAAATGTATTCTCTCTTGATATGAAAAATGGTAAGAAAAAGAAACAAGACAATTCTTCTGAAAAGTTTGAAACTGTGATTTTCTAGTTGGTAAAACCTTCAAAGAGCTATGTCTTATTTCCTGACAGTTTACCAAATATCTTTTTCAGAAAATCAAAGGGAAAACTTGGAAACAACTTGTAATAATGCTAGGAGGTTTGGATGGCAGACAGGAAATCTTAGCTACCGTGGTCTTAGTTTTTCTACTTGAACGCTGTGTGATCTCAGACAAATTATTCACCAATCAGGACCTCATCTTCTCAAATGAAGTGAGGCATGAGAGGTATCAAGTTCTTACAGTTCTTTCTCTCACACACCAACCACCCTGTGGAAGGAACTAGCAATAGTCCAGTTCAAACAGTAGGGACCAAGAAGCAAGCAGAAGTACTTCAGAGCAGTCCATCTCTGGAATAGGGCATCAGAGCTTTGATGTCACTTCCACAACAAAGCCTTCTTAAAACCACCATTTGGCCCTTGGGGATTTCCTCTAAGAGGCAACTTTTTTGGTACTTTTCTTGTCTATTTACTTGAATTTTTATTATCTGTTAATATGTCTGTCTCCTCTCACAAACTCTGGAGTCTTTGAAAGTATGGGTCATAGGTATTGGTATTTTTATTACCACATAGAGCTCCTGGCTCAGTAAATGTTCCATTACCAATGAATGAATGAAAAAATGAATAAACAAACGGATGAATATAAAATTTGGAAAAACAAAAAAGTAATTAGAGAAAAAGAAAACAATTTAAAGTATATATAATTACAACATTTACCGGGTTGTTTAATTTACCAGTATGTAGCCTTTTATTCTATCTGAATGGTAGAAATTATGTCCAAGCTAGGTAAGTTTTGAATTTTCTTGTGTTGTTGTCAGGGACTTGTGATATAAAAAAGGCACTAGGTACCAGCATTTAATGCATTGTCCACTTCTTTTTTCCCAGTGGCAAGATATAATTAAATTTTTAGGCTTTTGCAATAATGAACATTGATCTTTCTATTTAAGGAAGTGTTTTGCATGTCATACTGCTTTGAAAGCCTTGTTAATGACTTCTCATCAGTATAAATTACAAATTACTTCCAACAACACTAGAATCAATTGTTTCAGTATATTTGGGTAGGAAGGCGACATCTGCTTAACTGTAGGTTATTCAATATCAAATACTGAAATTGATTCACTTTTAAAATAACAACTTGTGCATAGCTAGTTATATTCTGGTAACTAGATCCTGCCAAAGATCAGTAAGTTAGTAGATGGTGACTGTTAAAATTATATTTCCAAGATGTCACTTATTTTAATGAACTGATGAAGACTACTATCAACTAACATTTATTAATGTAGTTGCAAAAGAATAAAAAGTTAAATATAAACAAAAGTTTACCTATTTACACAACAATTTGGATGTGAAAATAATTCTTAGTGGGGGTACTTTGAGGACTCAATAATTGTTAAAATTAAACTTTCAAAAAAAATGGTGTCACTTTAAAATTGTGTATTCTTTTCCTGCTTACTATGTGCCAGGCAATATTCTAGTCATCTTATGTTTATTAAGTCATTTAATTCTTATAAACACCTATGAAATAGGTATGCCCATTCAAAAAGATAAGGAAATGGACACACATAGAAGATAATTTCTTCCATGTAGTCACATGACTAAGAAATGTGGGAACTATCAATAATAGTCATTAACTGATATTTGTTGAAAAGTAAATACATTGTCGTTGCCAGTCTACTCAGCTGTGCTGTACACTAGTATGGCCTGAGGGCAGACCCCCTTCCCATCATATGACTGCAGCACTCAGCCTTTCTGCCTCTAATCCTATCGAAACCTGCTCAAACATTCTTTATCTGTATAATAAATTTCTACAGGGACCCTTCTTGGGATATTTGCATTAACAAGGAAAATAAAAAGTGTCTATATCAGTTTAGTTTTAAACATTAACAGATGAGGTCAGGAAAAGCATTCATGATTCTCCATGGGAAAGGGACATTACCAGGGCATCTGTAATTGCATGCAAAAACTGGCCTCCTTTGACCTTGGCATTCAGTTGGCTTAGCACCTCAGGCATCACTGTGTCACACTCCACAATAGGAGAGCAATATTATAATCAAAGACACAATCTATTTGTTATGAGATCATTATGACAATAATCAATTGACTTGCTCATGTGTTTTCCTCTGACAAGGCAGATGCCTCTGTCTAGCTTATGAGGATGCAAGAGGCCAAGGCACGGGGGTATTAGCAAAGACGAATCCTGACCCAGAATACACGCAATTAATAACAAGATTCCCTACGGGTGCAGTGAACCCTCAGTGCAGACCCCATGCCTAGCATTTTCCTCAGAACAATCTTAAACCCAAAAGGTTTAATTAATTTACATAAAAACCCACAGGTAGTTTTAAGTGGCATTTAAACCCAAGTCTATCTGACAGTAACTCCTAAGGGAACGAAGGCTTTTTGATGTCTTTCTCCAAAGAAGGTTCCCTACTTTTGATACACACCAGAATAAAATCATCCAGGTGACTGAAAGTAGCATAATTAACACAGCCCTGACATCTTCAGTAAGTTACATAATATTGTGCAGCTGTATTTGGGTCTGAAAAAAAAAACAATGAAAATATTTTCTATGCAAGCACTAAATACCTCATTTGTTTCATTTCACTTTGGTAGTGCTTTCAAAAGTCCTCTTGAAATGTGGGGCACTCGCTTGAAACTGATTTGATTATGCTATACATGGTTAATTGGTTTTTGCACTTGAATTAATTGCATAAATGTTCAAAGAGCTTTTAAAAAGAACTGTGCTCAGTTAAAATTGATCCAGAGGAGACACCACAATTTTTAATATAAACAGTATTATTGTATTTCTAAGGAGATTTTTCTTCCTTCAGAACTTTTGGAAATGCAAGCCTGTGACAAATTCTGCCTCTTATTGTGGCTCTCAGCCACATAAAATCCTATCACATGTTCTGAGGCAAATATTTATTTGTAGATTCATCAATTGCAATCATCAGTAGTTTGCTGAAAGCTGGAATAAAGTAGCTATGAAATAACAGATGCCTGTCTTATCTTTTTTCAAGAAGGTGATGTAGCTAAACTCTCCTTGAAATAACTGTGATACCATGCTCTAATCACAGTTTATGCAAATACCATGCAGTTGCAGAGTGCTCAAGAACTTTTATAAAATAAATTCACTCAATTTTCAGTAACAATACATGTGACTTAAACGTGAAAGGGATTAGAATGTCCACTATGCAGATGAAGAAACTGAGGTTGATAAAGATTGGATAATTTGCTCATGACCATAGCACTAGTAAATGAAATGACCACATGAACAGTTATCATTTTAAGTACTCATGAGTTCTCAAGAAAAAAGATTTATACAAGTTTATAAAAATTTTGGTCAAAACATTGCAAAGTTCAAAACTACAAAGAGATACCACCTCGTACCTGTTAGATTAGCTATTATCAACAAGACAGGTAATAGCAAGTGTTGGAGAGGCTGTGGAGAAAAAGGAACCCTCATCCACTATTGATGGGAATGTAAAGTAGTACAACCATTATGGAAGAAAGTATGGTGGTACCTCAAAAAACTAAAAATAGAACTATCATATGACCCAGCAATCTCTCTACTGGGTATATACCCCCAAAACTCAGAAACATTGATACATAAAGACACATGCAGCCCCATGTTTATTGCAGCATTATTCACAGTGGCCAAGACATGGAAACAACCAAAAAGCCCTTCAATAGATGACTGGATAAAGAAGATGTGGCACATATACACTATGGAATACTACTCAGCCATAAGAAATGATGACATCAGATCATTTACAACAGCATGGATGGATCTTGATAACATTATACAGAGTGAAATAATAAATCAGAAAAAAACTAAGAACTGCATGATCCCATACATAGATGGGACATAAATATGAGACTCAGAGACATGGACAAGAGTGTGGTGGTTAGGGGGGGGGGAGAGGAGAGAAAGGGAGTGGGGGGAGGGGAGGGGCACAAAGAAAACCAGATAGAAGGTGATAGAAGACAATTTGACTTTGGGTGATGGGTATGCAACATAATTAAATGTCAAAATAACCTCAAGATATCTTCTCTGAACATATGAACCCTGATTTATTAATGTCACTCTATTAAAATTAATTAAAAAAACATTGCAAAGTGTGTGTGCTAAAACATGCTTACGTATTTAGACAGTTACAAGTGAGTGAACTGCTCAACAGCTATACCTGAATTTGACATTTTATACATTATTACTTACTGCCAATTTCAAAAGGATCTGAATAAATCCAGTACATACTTTAGGTCGGTGGTCCCCAACCTTTTTTGGGCCATGGAACGGTTTAATGTCAGAAAATATTTTCACATTTAAGCCTTTAAGATGGGATGAATAAATGCACAAAATAAAATTATGCGACCGGCGTAAAAAATGTGGTATTTTTAAATATAATTGTCGAACTTACGAGACAAGTGTCAAGAGTGAGTCTTAGACAGATGTAACAGAGGGAATCTGGTCATTTTTAAAAAATAAAACATTGTTCAGACTTAAATATAAATAAAACGGAAATAAAGTAAGTTATTTATTTTTTCTCTGTGGGCCGGTACCAAATGACCCACGGACCAGTACCAGTCCACGGCCCGGGGGTTGGGGACCACTGCTTTAGGTCACTTGTTTATTTCTACAAAGAAATAGCTACTAAAATGACTCTGCAACTTGCATTATACCAGATGTGGGAGTGGTGAGCAGTCCCTATTTAATCCTTGAATTGAAGAGGTCTGCATCTATGAAACAGCTATTAGGTAAGAAATTAGTACCGAACCCTAATGAGAAGTAGATGATTTTTAGAGAGTTCTAAGATCTAACTTAGGTATTGGCCAGGAAATTTCTCTTGGGAAAGCTGAGATGCAAAGAATGAAAAGGAGTTGGGAAGTTTGAAGAGAGGAGGGCAAAGTCATATGGTTTGTTTTTGGTTCTATTTTACTGCCTTTTATAAAAGAAAATATTTTTGCAAAATAATAGAGTTATAAATTTAAGAATTTGTGATGATTTCAGGATATACCATTGTGAATATTTAGGACATATTCTATCTTGATTTGTCTTTTATCTACTTAATGAGGTTGGTCAAAATATAATGCACTTAAAAGTCAAAGATTTGATTGCATTCTTTTTAAACATTATTTATTTATTTGAGAGTTAGAGAGTGAGAGAAATATTAATTTGTTGTTCCACTCATTGGTTGATTCTTGTATGTGTCCTTACAAAAGATTGAACCCACAACCCTGGTGTACGGGACAACACTCAAACCAACTGAGCTACCCAACCAGGGCCAATTGTATTCTTAAATAGTTATGTATTTTCCTGTCCCAAACATGCAATCTGTGTCATAAGAATGATTGCCTGGGAGAATGTGGTTGCAAGAGTAAAATTTTATTGCCAATGCTGAAAAAAAGACAACAACTTTGAAGTACAGTTGCTACAGATATTATATACTTTTCTGTTTACTTTAAAAACCTCAGCTTATTATACAGTTTATATACATATTATAAAACAAAATCAGAGCCTTACACTTCTTTCCATAGTGTTTAGAACAAAGAATTTGTGTTAATTTGTATTGCTTCTTATAAATATTATAATTTTTTAAAAGTGTCACTAAGAATTTTTGCAAGATGTGCACTTATGTGCCTGAATATTCAGTAGTTATAGTACTACATTTTACATAACATCTGTTGGAAATATCATTATGTAGTGTAATGAAATTCTAATTGATAGCATATTTTAAAAAGTCAAATCTAAAATTAAAATTTCTTTTTTGCATAATGGACAACACTAGCTCAAATCAAGGATTATGTTCAATAAAAGTAGAGTACAATTAATACAAAGCACAAACAAAAAAAATTTTTTTAAATATACCTGTTTTTCAAGACATTGACTTACAAAATCATAGAATAACCCTTTAAAATATTAACAAGTTTGTGAAATTTACAGAATGTCAAAAGTGGATGTAACAATTTTAAGGTTCATTCTCTCTTATTATAAGTGAACAAAATGAGGCTCAGAGTCACAACACTTTTTGGCAGTATTGCTGGGACAACACTCATGTCTGATTCAAAGTCTAGTTCTCCTCTGGGGTCACCACACTACCAGCTTTACACTTTGTGGAAAGTTAGAAATATTTCTAAACAGACTCTCAAATGATTCTTCCACCATTTTGAATGCACATCTGTGTTTGTATAGTCTTTGTGTAAATAGGGAAAAGATAACTCACAACTAAGGAAAACTCAAGTCACATTAAGTATTACTTTTAATCTTCGTTGATACTTCGTTTAGTATAGATATCTAGTATCAATACTAAATAGTTTGAGAGTCATTGCATAGATATCTTAGTAGCCATCACTGGAAAGTAGGAAATAGACAAACTTGATGGCAACTAGGAGATCAATGTTCTTGATTATTCTATGTCTCTCTGTCTCTCTGTCTATCTGATTGCCTGCTGTGATCAACAGTTTGCAAGGAAGTTGAAATTATTATATTGCCATATACAGAGAAAGTTATTGTAGTTTTCTAAATGGAGTATGTAATTAAATAATTACTTTTGATGGCTATTCTTAAAAACAGAGGATCAGTCCTGGCCGGTTGGCTCAGCGGTAGAGCATCAGCCTGGCGTGCGGGAAACCCGGGTTTGATTCCCAGCCAGGGCACATGGGAGAAGCACCCATTTGCTTCTCCACCCCCCCCCCTTCCTTCCTCTCTGTCTCTCTCTTCCCCTCCTGCAGCCAGGGCTCCATTGGAGCAAAAATGGCCCGGGCGCTGGGGATGGCTCCTTGGCCTCTGCCCCAGGCGCTAGAGTGGCTCTGGTCGCAACAGAGCGATGCCCCGGAGGGGCAGAGCGTTGCCCCTGGTGGGCAGAGCGTCGCCCCTGGTGGGCGTGCCAGGTGGATCCCGGTCGGGCGCATGCGGGAGTCTGTCTGACTGTCTCTTCCCGTTTCCAGCTTCAGAAAAATACAAAAAAAAACAAACAAAAACAAAAACAGAGGATCAGCCTGAGCAGGCGGTGGCGCAGTGGATAGAGTGTCGGACTGGGATGCCGAGGACCCAGGTTCGAGACCCCGAGGTCGCCAGCTTGAACGTGGGCTCATCTGGTTTGAGCAAAAGCTCACCAACTTGAACCCAAGGTTGCTGGCTCGAGCAAGGGGTTACTCAGACTGCTAAAGACCCACGGTCAAGGCACATATGAGAAAGCAATCAATGAACAACTAAGGTGTTGCAATGCACAACGAAAAATTAATGAGTGATGCTTCTCATCTCTCTGTTCCTGTCTGTCTGTCCCTGTATATCCCTCTCTCTGACTCTCTCTCTGTCTCTGTTAAAAAATAAATAAATTAAAAAAAACAAAACAAAACAGAAGATCATAGTTTTCTTTCTTTTTTTTTTTTTTTTTTTTTTTTGGCCAGACTACATACGTTTCTTTTTTTTTTTTTTAATAAATTTTTATTAATGGTAATGGGATGACATTAATAAATCAGGGTACATATATTCAAAGAAAACATGTCTAGGTTATTTTGTCATTAAATTATGTTGCATACCCCTCGCCCAAAGTCAGATTGTCCTTCACCACCCTCTATCTAGTTCTCTGTGCCCCTCCCCCTCCCCCTAACTCTCCCCCTGTCCTCCCTCCCCCCACCCCTGGTAACCACCACACTCTTGTCCATGTCTCTTAGTCTCATTTTTATGTTCCACCAATGTATGGAATCATGTAGTTCTTGTTTTTTTCTGATTTACTTATTTCACTCCTTATAATGTTATCAAGATCTCACCATTTTGCTGTAAATGATCTGATGTCATCGTTTCTTATGGCTGAGTAGTATTCCATAGTGTATATGTGCCACATCTTCTTTATCCAGTCTTCTATTGAAGGGCTTTTTGGTTGTTTCCATGTCTTGGCCACTGTGAACAGTGCTGCAATGAACATGGGGCTACATGTGTCTTCACGTATCAATGTTTCTGAGGTTTTGGGGTATATACCCAGTAGAGGGATTGCTGGGTCATAAGGTAGTTCTATTTTCAGTTTTTTGAGGAACCACCATACTTTCCTCCATAATGGTTGTACTACTTTACAGTCCCACCAACAGTGAATGAGGGTTCCTTTTTCTCCACAGCCTCTCCAACATTTGCTATTACCCGTCTTGTTGATCATAGCTAATCTAACAGGGGTGAGGTGGTATCTCATTGTAGTTTTGATTTGCATTTCCCTAATAACTAATGAAGCTGAGCATTTTTTCATATATCTGTTGGCCATTTGTATCTCTTCCTGGGAGAAGTGTCTATTCATGTCCTCTTCCCATTTTTTTATTGGATTGTTTGTTTGTTTGTTGTTGAGTTTTATGAGTTCTTTGTAAATTTTGGAAATTAGGCCCTTATCTGAGCTGTTGTTTGAAAATATCATTTCCCATTTAGTTGGCTGTCTGTTTATTTTTATATCAGTTTCTCTTGCTGAGCAAAAACTTTTTATTCTGATGTAGTCCCATTCATTTATCTTTGCCTTCACTTCTCTTGCCATTGGAGTCAAGTTCATAAAATGTTCTTTAAAACCCAGGTCCATGAGTTTAGTACCTATGTCTTCTTCTATGTACTTTATTGTTTCAGGTCTTATATTTAGGTCTTTGATCCATTTTGAATTAATTTTAGTACACGGGGACAGGCTGTCAGACTACATACGTTTCAACAGGCTACATACGTTTCAACAGGCTATTTGGTCTATCTGTTCTGCTAGCCCGAGTGAGTGGAAACATCTCGACATCAAACCTCTCGACCTAGGAAGAGGAAGACGCCTTCTGACTGAAGGGTTAACAGCAAATTGTTTGTAATTGCCGTTAGACAAAGGTCAACCTGAACATTGACACGCAAAAGTGAACAACAAAGAACTGAATGAAGATAAAGGAGCGAAATGCCTTGCATGTGGTTGGGAAGAACCGATGGAGACTTTAGCTGACAATACTGTGTCTGATAGGAGGGCAGAGTGCTCATGGTAGTCAAGCACGCAGCAGTAGGCCAGTTATCAGGCTGGGGGAAGGCATGGGTCATGCGCGGGACAGAGGCTTTCGCTGCACAGCAAGTAGGAATCAGGCATCAGGAAGGTATAGAACAAGGCCTCATATAATAAGCTATGAGGCAAAGTAACAGTTACTAGAACTGCAGTACAAGGATAAGAATTTAGAGGTGAGCTGAGGTTTAAGAAAACAAAAGGGTTCTTGCCAATAAAACTGCCTCAGTGAAGCTTCAGAGTGAAGTATATATACTTCACAGAGTGAAGCTCAGGTAGGAGGGGCTTAACTTGCCCCAGCCTTACCTTGGAGTCTAACTCGTATGCGCAACAATGATACCTGAATTTATCTCTGTTTTCTATGCAAGTAAGTCATGTGGGAATGTCTGTGCACATCTGCACCTAGACTATCTTCCACTTCATCTCAATTCATAAAATATTTTTCTTTAGAGTTTTATATATCCCTTTCTGTTTTGTATCACCATAGTCACCATCTAAAAACATCAATATGAAAATTGGTTCCGAGGCTATGCTGTAATCCATTTTGAGAATGGAATTTTCTTAATGCTATTGAGTTATTTGGCAAATTAAATTTAGTTAACTGTGTTGATATAAAAAATGACTGAATTCAGGAGGACTACATTTAAAATTACTCTCTGCTGTATAATGTTTATTGACCACGGTCTAACAAACACCTCAATAACATATGTTTTTAAGTAACTACTTTAATTGTGGCATCTTTTTAACATAAAAACCAGAAACAAACAAAATATATGGGAAATACAAAAACGTGTGTTTGACTTTGAGTCATACCTTAATATGACTACATTATATTTTTTTAATTGTATGTTAGTGAAGATTACTAAATTGTAGAAGTAATTTCTACAGCAAGTTGGTTAGACATAGTAATAATAAAACATTTCTCCAAAGAATTCAAAACAATTTTTTTTCACTAAACTTAACTAATCCCTTTTGGAGAGATGTAGGAAATCAATATAAGCAATCTTATTATATGAATAAAAAGATAAAACACACAAGGTGTTTATACAGTAAGAATTTTAAATCTAGATAAATGCAAGAAACTATACCAATTCAAAATGTAACACTAATAATGCATTTTAAACCTTTATAAACTAACTGACTTATAAACCACTGGAACACACTGCTAATTGTAGACAAACTATTGCATTATGGCTTTTCATGATATAACTCAGACTCAATGAAAGGATAAAAAGAGAGTATAATTTTGGAGTGAAAGAAATGTATGAACTCTAATGTAACAATTTCATTTTTTCCTTTGAATTGGCAAAATAATTTTAAGATCATTATAATGCAAGAATAGGAGAAATAAATGCAAATACAACCCTGATTAAAGTATAATTAACATCATTTTTGAAGAACAAGATTTTTAACAAGTTCATAATATCTGATCCACTGATTTTACCTTAAGATATAACCTTAAAAAATAATCCAACATATAGATATAGATCCATATCCAAAAATATTCACTGATATATTATTTAATATTTAACACTGGAGGTTTGGTTTAAATATTTTGGATATACTTATGTGATGGAATATTATTAAAGTATGAAACAATTTTAATACTGTAAAATAAAATGATAAAATAAAAACACAATACAAATCAGCATTTGCATGAGTTATGGTTCTTTGGTCATAAGCAGCAGAAATAAATATTAGCTAATATAAGCCAAAACATATGGTGTAGAAGGAAGAGAAGGAGGAGGAAGAAGAAGATGATGAAGGAGAAGGGGAGGTAAAGAACCAGAGTCAGAAGAGGCAGTTTTGGGGACCCAGGGATGAGATCTAATTCTCAAGCTCGTCTGCTTACCATTACATGACTCATTTTTTTTTTTCTTTCTGTCTTTGAATCACTGTATTCAAGGTGTCAGAAAAGAGTCAAATTGGTGTAGTGTGATGTCAGTATCTACCACTCAGCTAGAAAAACTTACCGGTAGTTCTATCAATTTGGTAGATTTTTTTTTCAAAAAAATGACTAGAAGCCCTGGCCGGTTGGCTCAGTGGTAGAGTGTCAGCCTGGTGTGCAGGAGTCCTGGGTTTGATTCCCGGCCAGGGCACACAGGAGAAGCCCCCATCTGCTTCTCCATCCCTGCCCCTCTCCTTTCTCTCTGTCTCTCTCTTCCCCTCCTGCAGCCAAGGCTCCCTTGGAGCAAAGTTTCCCCAGGCGCTGAATATGGCTCTGTGGCCTCTGCCTCAGGCACTAGAATGGCTCTGGTTCCAACAGAGCAACGCCCCAGATGGGCAGAGCATCGCCCCCTGGTGGGCATGCAGGATGGATTCCAGTCGGGTGCATGCGGGAGTCTGTCTGACTGCCTCCCCATTTCCAACTTCAGAAAAATACAAAAAAAAAAAGATTAGAAAATAATAATAATAATAAGGGAATTACTGAGATAACAGTTGGGTATTTCCTTTTTTATTGTTTCTAAATTTTATACATTGAGAACTATTTGTTTTCAGAAAAGTTACAATTTATTTTTAAAAAATGGTTCATGGAAGAGAACAAGGTTGGCTTAAGGGGAGAGTGAGTTTATTAACCATGTTTTTCTTGAAACTCACAGAACTGAGCATATTCTGAGACGTGTAAACCAGTATTATTACATTCTTTTAATTATGGAATTAATTCTTTTGTCTAAAATCAATACTTCATAAAATACATCACTTATAAATGCTTTGTCCCTTCTGTTATGCATTCACAAGCTGTTCTTTTTTCTTTTTTAAATATAAAATTGAAATATGATATTTTAATTTGCAAACAACATGTCAGCTTTCCACTTCAAAATTTAACTACAATATTAAGTTGAGATGCAATAAAATACAGCTTTTTCCCCTTTAAAATGTATTTGTTTTTTCCATTAAATATGTATAGAACAGAGCTGTCAACTCCAAAAGAAATTCCAAAGGAATTTGACAGGACCTGGAACCATTTTTGAACTTGATTGAAGAGGAATCTTTTAACCTGGGGTCAGCCTTAGGTGACTGTGGAGACGGTGACCAGGCCATGGGGAATCCTGGCAGTGAAAGCACAGAGAGTTGTTTTTCTATCTTTTGAAAGATTAGGATTGAAAAAGTAAAAAAAGAAAAAAAAAAAACAGGCATCAATAATTGGATTCAATCTACCTGGAACATTTTTCAAATCTATTTTAAGTATAAAATGAGTAACTTAAGTTTCCCTATTCTTTTCAGTTTCATTGACATTTACCACTGTAGACTCCAGCGCTTCAAAACTGAAATAATTAAGCATCAGTAATGATAGTTTTTGATATCTGTGAGAAAAGGTATTATGCAAATCTTATGAGTTTTTATTTGTATACATTATTTTAAAACCAATTTAAAAGCTTTCTTCCAAAAATGGATGACATTTACAGCAGCTTCCTATGAATTCTTCATGATTTTCATGTTCGTAAAAGGAGACAGATTGACAGCGCCTGCAACTGTTTACCTCTAGGAAAAGGCATCAGCAGTTAAAACTTGTAAAGGCCCTGGCAAAGCTCCACCTCACAACAAGAAAGGATGATGTGCTGTCCCTGTGGTCTGCAGGGACTCCTGGAAAAAGCCTCATTGGTACATGTGCTTTTCATGTCACCATGCATTAAGAGTGGAATGGAGTCTGCCGATACCAGCTGAGGGGCAGCACTGAGAGCAGGCTGGGAGCAGGTACGCCCTGGCCTGGAAAGGCCTCCACGAAGTCCAGCTTGATGCTGAGGATCCACTAGGTCCTTTCTACAGGGGCCTGTCTTACAGACCAGGAGTTGGCCACCTTTTTCTGTAAAGAGTCAAGTAGTAAGTATTTTAGGCTTTCTAGGCAACATACAGCCTGTGTCCTGTATTCTGTGTATGTATATGTGTGTTTTACTACTTTCAAAAATGCAAAAACATTTTTGGCCAGAAGGCCTGGTAGAAGGATTATCAGTTGGATTTGGCCCTCTGGCTTAGTTTGTGGACCTTCGTAATAGACAAATAAAAACATTTGGCCATGTAAGGGATGAGTTAGTGACACCCCAAATACTCTGTGCCTCCCTCCAACCTTCTCAGACTTCTCTGCTCACTGATTCATACAATTTAATATTTAGACCTTGTTCTTCAAGCTTAAATTTCCCCTCCTAAAATAAAAATTGTAAATCGTTAAGTTTTAAAACCTTCACTTTTACCCATGATTTCAATGTATCCATTACATTCCTTTAAGTAATGCCTATCCACATCTCCCTCTGCCTCATACTGCATCCTAGTTAGGTCATAAAGGCAAAGGGTCACAACTGGAAATATTCTAGGCCAGGCATGGCCAACATATAGCCCGTGGGACAAATACGACCCACATAATGAGTTTATGCAGCCCGCGATTAAATTTTTAATACTCTCCGCTACTTTAAAATCTCAGCTACTCAGAAGCGGAAGCGTCTTTGACTATTGAAAATCTAGATATTTAAGGAGATAGTGATATGCGGAAAAGAATTTTGTGTGTGACTAATCTAGGGTTAACTTCCAATAATTGGTCGAATGGATTCTCGATACTTACTTTTTTAAAAAATTCCATTATAAAGATTTACAACTTTTGTACTCATCTGTACTCCATATGAACTGTTTGACGTTTAGCGGCGATGTGAAACCCACATTCTTTTAGGCGGAGTTTGCCAGTGCGCACCTAAGGTCAAACAATTCATTATTCTTGTGGTCAAGTTTGTTGAATCAAGTGGTATTGTAGCATAGACAATAGCTGCAGTTGATAACTAAAAACGTGTCCAGGCTCTTTGTAAAACAAAATAATTGTTTTATTTTTGATATTACCCCTTCAAGCTCATTCTATTAATTAAATATTGTTTCAATTGATTGTGATATAATTTGGATATTTATACAGTATGTAATTATATTTTTTATTAAAATATATTTTTATTAAAATAATATTGTATATTAAAATTTTTTCACTCATTTACATTTATTCATAAACAAGTTGCATAATAAAATTTTGTTTACTTAAATGAATCGTTTTTGTATTTAACATCTTTTAATTTTAATATTTTGTCCAGCCCGTGAAAAAAGTTTTCTTTCTAATCTAGCCCAGGGGCAAAAACTGTTGGCCATGCCTGTTCTAGGCCATCATCCAGAGCTGTTTTCTGGTGCCCTCCATTGAAGCTTGGAGGATGTCTCCTTTCTACAAGTCCTGAATCCTGAAACCCTTCTTTCCAGATCTGATGCTCCATTTATCTTGTCATCTTTTGTCTCATATATTTTGACTTCTGGTCCTCGCCCCTGGGCTAGCCCTTGTGATTTGTTTTGTCTTCTCTGGATATGGCATCTCCTGAAGTCCTATGGAAGACCCAAATAATGGAATTCACCTTACTGAATAATATGAGAATTAAATGGGACAATCCAAGTTAGGGGTCTAGGATAGGAGCTCAAAAATCAGTATTTATCAATAGAGGCAGAGGTATATAGAAAAAGAACTTCAGTGTTCTCAGTGTCTGGTGAGATAGAGGTGAAGAGGTTGGGAACTTCTTTCTGTTTGTTTCTGCTTTGGTGCAAGAGCAGAGGAACATGGAAAAAGAATTATTTCCATATTTTTCTCAGTTTCTGGCTCTGTTATCCAAATAGGCACCAATGGGTTTTATACAAACACTAAAAAAAGTTTTGCCTAGTTGTCTAAGGAATATAAATACAAACTTTTAAAGGACTTTAGAAGCAGCACCTACAATGTACTTTTATTTTAAAGAAAAAAGGTTTTTGTTATTTCTTTAAGATCATGATTTTAATTATTTTGAACATATGTCCAGAAGTAGGATTGTTGAATCATATGGTAGTTCTATTTTAATTTTTTTTAGAAATCTTTATATTGTTTTCCATAGTAATTGTACCATTTTTATGCCTACCAATAATATACAAGAGTTCCCATTTTTTCATATACACACACGCACACATACGAACACACAGTAACAGTCATCCTAACAAGTCTGAGGTAATATCTCATTATGAGTTTGATTTGCATTTCCTTGATGTTGAACACATTTGTACTTTTCCATATGCTTATTGACCATTTATGTCTTTTTGGAAAAATGTCTATTCAAGTCCTTTGCCCATTTTAAAAACCGGTTAATTTTTTTATTGTTATTATTGAGTAGTAGAATTTCCTTTCATACTTGGATATTAACTCCTCATCAGATACATGATTTGATAGTATTTTCCCCCTGCACTCTCATATTTATGGCAGCACTATTCGCAATATGAAAACAATCTAAATATCCATCAATGGATTAATGAGTGAAGAAATATAGCATCTGATATAATGGAATATTATTCAGCCTTAAAATATAAGGAAATCTTGCCATCTGTGATAATATGATGAACCTAAAGGGCATTATGTTAAGTGTGGTAAACCATATGAAGGACAAATACTGCATGATTCCATTTATATGAGGTAGTTAAAATAATCAAACTTATACAGGTTGGGAGTTAAAATGGTGGTTTCCAAGGCCTGGAGAAGGAGGAAATGAGAAGGTGTTTCTCAATGGCTATAAAGGTTTTTTTTTTATGCAAGATAAATAAATACTAAAGATCTGCAGCACATTAGTGTCTATAGGTAACAGTATGCACTGTTAACAATACTGTTTTGGCTGTTCCTACACGCATAATCAATAGTTCTTTAACATGCAGGCCATATTATGACAATTTAGGAAAACCTGGTGGACAAGCTGCACACAAAGGACCTGTTTTAAGTACCCAGAGGTCTGGGTTTTATAATCATTGTTAACTCTTTTTCCCCTTTTGACATTCAAGGGCTATTTTTCTCAACAACTGCAGTCTCTAGCAAAGAAAGATTCATTCTTTATTTCTTGATTAGGGACTTTTTTCTTAAAGGCAGCCTATGCAAGCATCATTGGTAGCTTTGGATTCAGTGCATGAAATCACCTCAACTTGGCTATCCTTCTCTAAATAAGTGTCTGTTCTCTGAAATGAGTCCTTTACATCAGTGGTTCCCAACCCGCGGGCCACAGACCAGTACCGGTCTATGGGCCATTTGGTACTGGTCGCAGAGAAAGAATAAATAACTTAACATTATTTGTTTTATTTATATTTAAGTCTGAACGATGTTTTATTTTTTAAAAATGACCAGATTCCCTGTTCCATCCGTCTAAGACTCACTCTTGATGCTTGTCTCGGTCACGTGATACATTTATCCATCCCACCCTAAAGGCCGGTCCGTGAAAATATTTTCTGACATTAAACTGGTCCATGGCCCAAAAAAGGTTGGGGACCACTGCTTTACATGACTTGGTCTTGAAGTTTTTCTTAAACTCAGCCATGTTTTCTGTGTTTTAGTACCATTATTTCCCTCTGTTCTAAAAAGTGTGTTATCCTCTTTTGTTCTTTCTGTAGAGATGCCAGCTTCTTTGGGTGATGGGTATACAACATAGTTAACAGTTCAAACACTAGAGAATGTTTACCTGAAACTATGTACTCATTGATCAATGTCACCCTGTTAAATTTAATTTTTTTTATTTCTTTTTTTATTCAGTGAGAGAAGGGGAGGCAGAGACAGACTCCCACATAAGCCCTGACCGGTTTCTACCCAGCAAGAACAGTAAGGGGTGATGCTCTGCCCATGTGGGGAGTTGCTTCATTGCTCAATGACCAAGCTCTTCACCTAAGGCAGAGGCCATGGAGCCATCCTCAGCATCTGGGGTCAACTCAATCCAATAGAGCCATGGCTACAGGAGGGGAAGAGAGAGAGAGAGAGAGAGAACTGAGAGGGGGAGGAGTGGGTGAGAAGCAGATGAGTGTTTCTCCTGTGTGCCATGACCAGGAATAGAGCCTGGGACATCCACATATCAGGCCAATGCTCTACCACTGAGCCAACCAGCCAGGGTCTAAATTTAATTTTCTATATAAAATTTAAAAAAAGAGATGACACTTATTCATTAATTTGCTTCTATAGCACAACTCTTCAAGGACTTTCTTTTTCATATAATCAAAAAACCTCAAAGTCAGAAAAGACAAACCACCTTCCCAATGCCAGTAATTCCACTTTCATCAAATTCCAAACTTCCCTGAGCATCTTATGATAGGCACTTCCACCTAGAAAGTGGCCCATGGGATTAGTTCACACTGGTCTTGCCCCAGTTGAACCATCCCCTTCCTTAATAGGCAGCTTTTAGGTATTTTATAGCATCTGTCATCTCTACACCACATAGCCTAATTTCTTCTTGGTATTTTTCACAGGTACATTTTCTATATCAATTTCTACTAATGGCCCTTACTGCTAACTATATCTTTGATGCTGGAGGCTTGGTTTGTTCCTCATGAAATGTGGTTTCTTTCCACTGTTACCAGTAGAGTGTTCCAGATGGAGTATGATTTGAACAGAACATCAGAGGGATTCTTATCACCTTTTATCTGGTCACTGTAATTCTATACATCAGATACCATGTAATGTCATTCATATATGTGTTACCACTTTTTACTCCAATGATTAATTTTCCTTTTTTTTTTTTTTAATTAACGTTCTTTCAAAGTGCTGGAGTTAGTGCTGAAGGTTGGGGAGCATGCTAAACATATACTGTATATGTGGATATTTCACATATTCTTATTAAATTTTATCTCACTGGTTTCAGCTTATATCAAGTCCACTGAGACCTTTTCATTCATATATTCCTGTGATTCTTTTTGATAATAGCCACCCTCCAAAATGTATGTTATTTTCAGATTTTAGGATAATGTTTCTACATATCCATTAATAAGGACTTCTTTACCTTCACTCAACCACTCTGAGGCCTGAAGCCAGGCCTCCTGCAGACTTTTTTGAATCATCTACCTAGGCATGGGTGTCCTTATTTCTTCTGGCACCTATATTTATGTAAGTATTAGCATAACCGTCCCTCCACTAATCATTCAAACCCAGGTGATTGGGAGTTAGAAACAGCAGCTTTCTGGCTGAGTATAAGCATCACTCTGGATCTCACCTTTAATGTGGCCAACATACCCTAAGGCAGGGGTCCCCAAACTTTTTACACAGAGGCCAGTTCACTGTCCCTCAGACCGTTGGAGGGCCGCCACATACAGTGCTCCTCTCACTGACCACCAATGAAAGAGGTGCCCCTTCCAGAAGTGCAGTGGGGGCCGGATAAATGGCCTCAGGGGGCTGCATGCGGCCCATGGACCGTAGTTTGGGGACGCCTGCTTAGGTAACCCCCACTCTACATGTTTTATACAATCTCCTCCCTTTGAATGAGGAGGAACCTGTGACTTTCGTCTAGCTGATGGAATATAGTAAAAGAAATAGGATAGTAAGTCCCATTACAACTGCGCATTAGCAGACTGATGAAAGAGATTGTCTTCCTGGTTTTGAAGAAGTTAGATGCCATGTTGTGGGAGGGCTTGGGAAAGGATTGTGACAAGGAACTGTGAGTGGCCTCTAGGAACTGAAAACAACCTTCAGCTTGACAACCAACAAAGAAATAAGGACTTTAGTCTTACAAGCACAAGAAACTTAATTTTGCCAAATTTAGAATGGACCACAGTCTGACTGATAATTTTATTGTAGCCTTGTGAGATTTTAAGTAGAAGTCCTAGCTGAGACATGTTTGACTTCTGACCCATGAAAACTAGAAGATAATATATGTATGCTGTTTTAAGCCATTAGACTTAATTATCAGAAGGCCATGTGGTGACTAATGAAGTCTGGAGAGAATCACATAAATGTATGGTACCTTGGTAGCTCTCCCATGTCCTCTACTCTATCGGGTTGGTTACAGGTATTCCCGAAGACCTCAGAAGCTCCCTGCAACCTGCATCAATACATGATCTTTAAGCTGGAGAAGTTTGGGCTTGCTGAGGAGAGGTGAAGAGGTTATCTTTTCATTTCAGTCATCACTGGGAAGCAAGAGGGAGTAACTCTGGATCATTGTGAGAAATGTGACACTAAGCAGTCCCTTCCTCCACCCTGTCACCTGTAAGAACTGTATGAGATGTCTAGGAAGTTTTGTTTGCAAGATACTTGTGAAAGAGAAATTCTTCTTGCAAGAGATGTTAATATTGGATTATAGAGGTGAAAGTGCCTCTTCTAAAATATCTAAGTGGAGTTCAATAAATAAATACAAACACCACTCACTTACTTCTTGTCACAAAGTGGTGTGCCTAAACATTCAGTAGTCTTTTTGAGGAATGATTATTATATAACGAAACCTCTGCTATGATGGTTTAGGATTGAGTTCTCATAAAATAAAATGGGACAGGGAATAAAGAAGTGCATGATTTCGACAATCCAAGTTAATGACCCAGATTCCTTTTATTACTAGACATGCAGAGCAGCACCGCTCAGGAAGTGCTTGGAAAATAAAACCTTAGTAAATCTGATGCCAAAACAAGTCAGCTGGCCAATGTTTCAGCTTCAGCTTGTCCTAGAATCTGTAACCAGTTCAGAGTTTAATATACTAGTTATTTATCAGTTGGAATCTCCAAAACTCCTTAAAATACTGAATTATCCATTGTCTCTTCACTCTCTGTGAGAGGGGGAAGAATTATCATTCTGCATTTACAGATGGAATATTTAAAATGTAAAATAGCATATCCAAGGCCCGACAGGAACTCAGCACCATGATTGAATAAAAACTCTGAGTTCCCAACATCCAAATTTTGGCAAAGGAATTTGTTACATTGCCTTTTAATAGAGGCAGCATGGAAACCCAGGAGGGATGCATGAGGGAGAATGATGACTTTTAAAGCAATATAAAAATCTATTAAATTTAAGTTTAAATTAATTGGTAATCAATTCAATTCCTCCTCCTCCTGCCCATGAGTAGCTGGCTGTCAGACCAGCAATTTAGGTGACTTGGAAGGATCAACAAGGTCTGAATAGTAAAGGAGGTGGACAAGAGAAAAATTATGGAACTTAGAGGCGTTAAGCTGTCATCTCTGCTTTCAGGGAACTTAAAAAGAAAGGGAGTGCTAGTGCTAGCAAGGCATTTACCTACTTTTGGTTATTCTCTGCACTGCAAATAGGGTTTTATGACCCATTGGCAGGACTTTATAACCATTTTTAGAAAGTTGTTCATCCATGGAGAACTTCTTAGCTCTGGGCCCCTTGATTTTGCATTCCTGGTAGCACATGCTTATATCACTCTGACTCTGTTTAATAACTAATCAATAAAAACTAGGTGTGTCCCACAAATCATCACAGACAAGAGTTTGCAAGACACTTGTCTCAGAGAAGTCCAAGTTCATTTTATAAATTCATCATTAAGGGATCCAAGCTGTGATAGCAAGGACAGAGTCTGTCTCCAGAAAGTAATTTATCTTCCCACAGATGTGCACTGACTTTAAGAGCTGATAACAAAGCAGTGGGCTAAGGAGAGCACTGGCCATAAGTGAAATGTTCTCTTCTGGTGTTCCTCATTGGGTGATATCTGACCTGCGGTAGCTTCTGATTCTATGAAATGAGCTGGAGCCACTACCTGCAGAGGGATGAAGTAAAGAGGACTAAAGAGGAAGTCCCAGTGGCTATCTGTTCAGGTGATTGCAATATCCAGAAGCTAGAAAGGATCCTTTCCCCAGAATATCTCTTGCACCTGCTTGACCGCTTGACACACTATTACAGTCATTAAAGGGAGAAATGGCAAAGAAGGAGTTGTTGTCTCCACATGGTCAGAAGTGGGATTATCTGTGGTTATCTGACCTTCCTTGACAGATAAGACTATCTATGCCTTTGGAGTCTAAGAGTGGCATGATTCACATAGCATTTTCAGACCTATTCTTATAGGTGATCTTTCCCACAACTCTGTGAGGGGAGCAGATGTTAGATAAAAAAACTGAGGCCCATTAGGCTTTTGTGACTTTTCCAGAGTAGTACAATGAGTGAGCAGTTGAGTGGGGATGGACTTCAGAACCTCCAATGCCATATCCATCTTGTTTCTGTGCCCAGACATCTTTGCACAATTGACTACTTATCCTGGCTTTGGTTCCAAGTCAAAGAAAACTATGTTCAATCAAATGAAAAAGAGAGCCAGAAGACCACCTGGGATCTTTTCAGTGCCAAGTGTCAGTCACCGCGTTGCTAGCCATAGCCCTCTGGGAAGCAACTCAAGAATTTAGAAAATAGACTTCCATACCTTTTCCAGGTAATTTGTGAAGAAGCAAGAAATGATCCTTTTTTTGGTGAGGATCAGGGCATCATATTCCATGAGGAATTATCAATTGTCTTAACACTCAATATTTATGTATATAATCAAATACTATGTACCATGAGGAAGGAGCTTATAATCTAACAAGGAAGACAGGCATTCAATGAATAAGTGCATCATGACCTAATTACAACAATCATATTTCATAAATGGCAATGCCCTGGATAATATGAGATGAACTGCGTGTCAATAAACAAACTGTAAGTTGCAAGAGAAAAATCACAGAAGAAAATAAAGCCACCTTTGTAACCTAGCTGTCAGAAAAAATACTTCTTAGGGGAGGCTATAAGCAATAGAAAACAAAAATAAGCTGAAAAAATACACTGTGGCCTCCCTGTTCCTTGCCCCTTGGAAATACAGATTTTTTCCAGACTCTTCTGTCACTATGGGCAGGTGACTGATTTATAGCTCAGGTGTGCATTTGCCTGCTTAAATCTGCCACTGTTCCAAACAGCTTGCCATGCTCTATATATAGAGATGACTTCACCTTCTGTTGGAATGCAGCAGCTGTTCAGCAGTGCACACTGATACGCTCCAAGACTCAGGCCATATCTAATTGAGCACTTCAATACTGCAGAGATAGGCGCCTTGGAAATATTTAGAGAAAACGCCTTTGGCCAGATGGAAGCTGGCCAGGACACCAGGATCAACTCTCCATCTCACAGGACTGCCGGTGAATCTTGGCGGGGGCTCAGGGACGAGGCAGCTCTGTCCCATTCACCCTCCATGCTGTAAACATGACACAAAGAATAATAGGGAATAGGAGAAATCAACCTTTTGGTGCTTCTTTCTTTTCCCCCCACGGCAGTCCAACCAGAGCCTACCCTCTGTGAAAACAATGAGAATGGAAATGGAGCCTATACAAGGCCCCCGGTGTTAAGATTCCCTCACAGGACTGTCTCCCTCTCCTAGCTCCCAGATCTCCAGCCATGGAAAGTGGTTGGCAGATATAAAGAGATCAGGTCTTGCCATTCCACTGCTTCAAAATAAATTGATTATTCAAAAATGCTTTTAATAAAACTATTTTTAAAGCTTAACTATATTTAAAAACATTTCAAAAAATGATAAAAATTACTTTTTAAAATGTTAAAGAAAATCCTTAAAAGTAGACAAAAATTTTTTTTTTGACCATTCCACTAATCTAAACCAGAAATAAAGTTGTGAAGTTTCCTAGGAACTTATTTTCACATTTCATAAATCACCCACTAACTTGTTTTTCAAAGAAACAGAGGAAAACTACAGGATAAAAAATATGAAAAGAAGCCAATATTATTTATTTGTGAATACTGAGGAACACTCAGGAGAACAAAACCCAATGAATGTTAACAAAAAACATGAGTTTAATGATATTTTATTTTTTAATTGAATTTATTGGGGTGACACTGGTTATCATAATCATACAAGTTTTAGCTGCCCAATTCTACACTTATCTACTCTGTATTGTGTATTCACCCTCCCAAGTCAAGTCTTCATCCATCACCATTTATCGCCCTTATATGTTTTAAAAGTCTGTTGCTATTGACACTAAAGAAAAATGGACATTTATTTTATCTACCAGGAATTATCATAATTTTAGATAAGACAAAATAACTGAGATGTATATTTTTTAATTAGTAAAAACGTATTTTGTGTTCACATATCTTAATGTCTTATCTTTCCATTCTCACCAAAATACAATGTAATAGATATTATTAGCCCCATTTTAAAGTCAAAGAAAGAAACTCAGAAAGATTAAATGGCTAATTCCAAGTCCTGGCATTTATTACAGTCCAGGTTTGATTCCAAGCCACTTACTCACCTGGCCACTGCCTATTTCATAGTATAGCAATTGCAATTGTATAGTTGAAAAAGTATAAAGGAATGATATCTTGTGACATAAGGAAATTATGTGAAATTCAAGATTTAGTATTCATAAATAAGTTTTACTAGAATATAGCCACTCTCTTTTTTATTTATATATTGTCAATGATCTATTTTGCACAAGGGCAGAGTTGAGCAGTTATGATAGATAATGAACATTACTTACAAGAAATAATATAAATAACCAAGAGGCTCAACCAAATGTAGGGCAGAATAAATGCAACATTAATAGTTCTTTTTTTTTTAAGAACAGTAAATAAGATCTAGCATACTTACAATATCATAACAAAAATAGATTCCACATTCAAACTTTAGCTATATGTTATTATAGGAGGTAAATTCTCCAAAGAAGTCCCAGATGTTAAAATGAAGAATTTCCTATAAAAAGTGAATAGATTGGCATGATTACTTATGGCTATATTTTATTCCATTATATCAGCCAAACATTTCAAGACTTAATTTGTCCAAGCCAAAATTGTGATGCATAGTCCAAATTTAAATAAACACATGGAAACAGTGAGATAAATTATATAATAAAAATTTAAGAACTATATTTATTTATTGTTACATTTTTGTATTTGACAAACAGTCATAATGTCATTCTCCAGATACTATGATACTATTTTAGACAAAACTTCACATTATAAAATGCCAGCTGAGCCAGGTTGAGGGGCTTAGTTTTATCTGATAGTGATGGGGACATCTAAGACTTTCAAATGTGGAAGTGACTTAGGGATTCTAGTAGGTAAGTGGTCAGTATGTAAAAATGGTCCACAAAGACCAGAGATGTATGGATAGGAGAGGAGAATAAAATGTCACCAAAGAGAAAGGATTAGAAAGTTCAAAAGGAAGAATATAATATGTAGTAGCAAATGCAGCAGAAAAGTTCTGTAAAGCAACGATTGAAAAATATTCATTCAATTAGCCATGAAATTAGTCAATTAGAAGGTCATTGGTCACTCAGTAAAGCCAACTACAGGAAAATGGTGAGGCCAAACATTAGACTGCAGTGGGTTGAAGAGTGAATTAGAAGAGTTTATAGATTATTTTTACCAGAGATTTAGAGGACCAAAGGAGAGAAATCAGACAATTGCTTAATGAAGATAAAAAGACAAGAATATTTCTTTTTTTCTTTCTTTTCTTTTTCTTTTTTTAACTAAGAAATGCTCAAATATGTTGAGAGACTGAGAGAGTAATCCAGATTTTTTTTAAAAAAAAAAGGAAAAAAGATTAAAATTTTTATGGAAAAAGCTAAAAGACTAATGGACAAGTCTTGACAGAGCAGGAGGAAATAAGGTCATAAACACTGACAAGGTTTAGATTTGAACAAAAAGTAGAGCATTCTTCCTTCTGATACTGGAGAGAGGAAGAGAGTTTGAAGTCAAATATAAACTAGTGGTTTGGCTGTATGGGAGAGGGCCTCAAGGTCTGTCACAACTGTGGCCTTGGTCTTCTCGATGAAGAAGGAGGCAGTGTCACTGGCTGAGACTGGAAGGTAGAGTTTGAAAGGTAGTTTGAGAAGACCAGTGATTTTTGTCACGTGTACATACTCCCAACGTAAAGGCAGGGATTTAGGCATCATGTAAGAACTCTAGAATCAGCAAAGTGACTTTCTCAAAATGATCTTAAATATTTGTTCCTACTCTAGCTAATGCTTCTCCATGACTTTCTTTTGTTTTGTCTTTTTCTTACCTCATTTTCCACCTTCTACTCTTCATATGTTGTTGTCACAAGTTTACATAACCGTGGGGAACTATTTTATCCATGTAATTTAGTCACCAACCTCTATTATTGTTCAATTCCCCTTGGACATTCTGTTTTGGATTATCATAATTTTATGAGTATCTTTTTTTAGGGTTAGAGAGTACTTTTTTTTTCCAGTTTTATGAGATTTAAATTTAAGGGCCTTGTTTTTAAGATCTTATGAAAAAAAAAAGGTCTTCCATTTTTAACATTATACTGACCTCTAGAGTAGAAACACTTGAACATCACCTCTAGAGTAGAAAAGCTTGAATATCTTTTGACAATCACAAAAGAAAACAGCAAGATAACTGTCACAGAAAGGCTTATTTTTAAAACTCCTATAATCCTCATTAGGAGATTAGGCATTTAACAGAATACTTTTTTACTTAAATACTTAATTTAAATACATAATTGAATTTTCATACATGATCACCTGGGAAACATACCAAGAGACTATCTACATAGTCTTAGCCACATTATAATATTTTTGAAACAAGACTGGCTTAAAAATAAATAGCTGTAGTGTTCTATATCACATTTCTAAATTATTCTTTCTCTAAAGGAAGTCAAGTTCTTACATAAAACAAGAAATAAAAGATTGTCCAATTTTATAGAGATATACAGAAGAGTAGAAAAATGAGGACCTACGAGAGTCAAGTAGAATCAAGAGTGAATAAAGGATAGGGTCAGAAAGCTAAAAATTAAATTCTAGAATTTTCTCTGTCACCATTTCTATTTCTCATTTTTTAGTAAGAAAATTGGAGAAACAAAGAAGCTATTTATGATTAGCAAACTCAGATCTCTTGGTTCCTAGGTCAGTGTCTTTATTTCATAATGCAGCTTCCCTTACTCAAAGGAGAATTGGTAGAAAAAACACCCAGCTTCCCACTGACAATAAGAGGTTGTCCCCATGACAATGACATCTAGCTTTAGCAAGGTGCTCTGTGAAAATGCCACTTAAAGACAAAAATAGGGTCACCCATATGCTTCTTAAACCTCAGTTGCCTAGAAAAGTCCTTTGCCATAAGTTCACAGAAGTTTGTTACACACTTCTATACCAGATATTCTTGGGACAGACTAGAAAATTTCAAGTGTCATTTAGCTAGAAAGGCCAGAATATACCATCTTAGTGTACCAAACACATTCCATACTCACCTCTAATTTAGCTTCTTAATAGTCAGAAAGGTAATAATTAATATTTTTGTTTTACACATGAAGGTTTAAAAGGGCTACATAATATAGCTCACACTGATTTGAAATAGCAAAACTGGTATTTGGACCTGTGTTATCATTTTTAAAGCCTCATTCACCCACCTTTCCTTTAAGTAGTGAATATCTCTCACTAAGATCACACTCAGGCAAAGTTTATGACCAATGATATTTTTAGTGGTGAGTTTTGTTTCTTTTTTGAACAATCTCATATTTACTAAGTTTGAAATCAGCCACTAGAGAACCTCTAAACCACTGGGCCATTTATTGGTCTTGATAGGATATAGGATGACTATCAATATGTTGTCATTTCCCATGGGTATACCCCAAAGCTGTTCCAGAAACTTGGCAGTAGGAAGCCAGTCTTTCAAAATGATGTCAGACTGAAAGTGAGGCATAATTTAAAAACATAGTTTAAGTAAACCCAAAGGCTAATCCTCTTCTTTTTCCTCTTTCATCATCAAACATCACATGGTTTATATTCTTGTACCCAGATTGTTACTTCCTTGACATACATGTATACCTAGAAATCATTTATTGCATCCTTAGACTGGGCAGCTATGGATGCATGGCCAACAGAAGTGGCTCACACCTGCCTTGGCCCTCTGCCTCTTACATTGTCTCTCTTTTCCTTCCACATTGATATCATCTAGGTTTTCATAAATCAATGCATTCAATTCTTGAACCCTATAAAACCATCTCATCAAAGTTTCAAATGGCAGACAACATTACCAACTATTACTCATCCCAAAAAAATCTATACTTTAAAGGTATTAAGTTTTTTTAGCAAAATGGAAGAGATTGTTATGGTAATGATAGCATTTCAGAGGAAGTGACAAGTTCATTGCCATCTTCTACAGTGCAGATTTTTTTTCCTGAATCATCAAAATGGGGCACAAGAGCTTTATCCTGACAACAAAAAAATTGTTCAAAAGGAGAAAAGAACTTATTTTCTAAGCTGAGAGTTGGAAGGCAGAGGAAAGATAAAAATCCCAACACTTCCTATACACTTAAAAAGAACCCAATATTTATTGATCGATTACCTACTACAAGTCATTTACTCTAATACCTCCTCACATATGCTCTCTGATTTATCTCTTTTTAATCTTCCCTCATATCTTGTGATAGAGCTAATTTATCCCCATTGTAATTTTTTAGAACCATGTAGGTTCTTTGATTGTCATAGTTGGAAATGGCATTCAAAATTTTTGTCAACCTAATTTTCACTAAATGCCATCTGCAAGTGAAGTTTCTCTATTAATATTCTTGCATCTGCAAAACTTTAGCACTATCTTCCAGAGTACTGGTCCTAGACTCAAACTGCCTGGATTTAATCTCAGCTGTATAGCATGACTATGGTCAAGGCACTGAATCTCTTCAAGCCTGGGACCCCTTATTTGTTAAGAAAGGAATAATAATAGTGCCTATCTTATAAAGTTTTGAGAGAATTAATTGGGATAAAATGAGTGAAATGTTTAGCATGGTGGCTCAATAACTTGGATATTATGACCCCCTTGGTCAGAGGAGGTCAATAGATTTTTTTCTCACACTTTAGCTCTGACTGAGTGGAATGCTTGCAGGAACATTGTGCTAAGGATTCACAGGAAGTCTCTGGAGAAAGAATTGTCTGCTTGATCTTACCCTAGGAGCAGGATTAGGGCTAATGGCATGAAGTATGCAGCAAATAGGCCACTCTGGACCTAAGTAATATCTAACGTCCCCTAGTGTTTTTCACAAAATGGTGCTTAAAAAAATAAATGAAAGATTGAATGAAGTAAATAGGTACATGAATTAAGGAATCAATATAAGGCCTGCCTCGTATAGATCTATATATTACCTGAACCTAGTCTCAAATGCCCTGACTCCTCTTTTTCAGCTTTCTAATGACAGCTCAGAACACACACTTTTTCTAAAACTTCAGTGGACCTCAGAAGAAAGGTATTAAAAATATGCAATATCTTTTTTGCTTTACAGTGTAATAGACCAACTGGACTTGCAGGTCTAAATCTTATGACTCTGTCATTGAAACATGTTCTACATAAATCAGTTGTCCCCAGTGGAACAAACCGATCTGTGGAATGTTGGACATGGCACTGTGCAAAGAAGCACCATCACAAAGTTCATCCTTAGAAGAGTAAATGTGTGGCTTGGCCACAATAAGTTCAAGCTTGAGTATTGAATTTTCAGTACAAAAATAAAAAACATTTTCTAGCCTTCGAGCTTTGTCCCACCTCGGAAGGGTTGCCATGTTAGTTTCAGACACAGGTATATATTTCTCATAAGAGAAAAAAAAAATCTTTATCAAAAGTATATATAACTTTCAGGCTCTTGATGAAAAGACTGTAGGTTAAAGGGACTTGGGAACATAAGGGACTTTAGAAAAGTCTCTAATGAGAAACTTTAGAAAAAATTATTGAATATGTTATGAAAAAAAGAAGCCAACAATAAACTGAGCGGTTTGATTTAAACAAATCAATAGTTGTTTTTCTTTACTTATTTTCCTAAGACTACAAAAAGAAAAAACAAAGTTGTTTCTTATCAATTATTATTCCTTGAAGAGAAAGGCCTAGTAACTATTTTGGAAGGAGTAAGTGTGCCTAAAAGACCTAAAACTTACTTTTTGAAGAACACCTGTGCTGTGAGATTTCCATGGAACACACTTTGGGAATCACTGGTATATTGCTAGATGAATATAGTATTAAATTTCCAGTGATGTATGAGTATAAAATAACTACTATTTGGCATACTTTTCTATGGCTTATCATTCATTTTCATGTGCTTTTGCTCATTTAATTCTCAAAATTACCCTATTAGGTCAGCATTGAAACATTCATTTCAAAGATGTAGAAACAAAACTGAAAAAGGTTAAATAATTTTCCCAAAGTCTCACAGGAAATGATAAGCAGAGCCAGGATTCATAGCTAGACCTTTTGGCTGAAATCCTGCATTATTTTCAGCAGTGACAGCAGTAACTAAGCAGGAAGAGAAGGTATGGGCAACATACAGCAGCTTTCTTCTAAGCCATCTATGTTATGGGTACAGTCTCACCACTCATCTCTCAACATTTCAGAAAGGAGACAAGATTATATTACTATTTTATAGCAGTTGTTCTTGTGTTTCCCTTCACATTAGACCTCAAATAATACTTGCTGTTTTTTTTCTTTCTTTCTTTCTTTCTTTCTTTCTTTCTTTCTTTCTTTCTTTCTTTCTTTCTGTCTTTCTTTCTTTCTTTCTTTCTTTCTTTGTCTTTCTTTGTTTCTTTCTTTCTTTCTTTCTTTCTTTCTTTCTTTCTTTCTTTCTTTCTTTCTTTCTTTCTTATTTTTTTTTTTTTTTTTTTTTTTTTCCTCAGCGGCCGGGCCAACTCTGCTCCAATGGGGAAGAGAGAGACAGAGAGGAAGGAGAGGGGGAGGGGTGGAGAAGCAGATGGGGGCTTCTCCTGTGTGCCCTGGCTGGGAATCGAACCTGAGACTCCTGCATGCCAGGCTGATGCTCTACCACTGAGCCAACCAGCCAGGGCCAATACTTGCTGTTTTTTGAAGAATTCCTCAGAATCAGTTAAATTAAATGATCCTTTTATCCACTGCTGATAGATGAAGCTAAAAAGCTCAACCAGCTGAAATAAGCCTGGACATATTGGTCCATCATACTGATGTTCTTGACAATATTCTCAACAATATTCTCCTACAGAAGAGGTATATGACTGACCTGCTTTAATTAGAGTCAGAGCCTGATTCTGTTGTCAATTTGAAAGAGACAGAGACAGAGACAGGAAGGGAGAGAGATAAGAAGCATCAACTCATAATTGCAGCACCTTAGTTGTTCATTGATTGCTTCTCATATATGCTTTGACCAGGGGGCTCCAGCTGAGCCAGTGACCTCTTGCTCAAGCCAGTGACCTTGGACTTCAAGCTAGCAACTTTGGGCTAAAGCCAGCAACCCCAGGATCATAATGATCCCATGCTCAAGCTGGCAACCTCAGGGTTTCAAACCTGGGTCCTCAGTGTTCCAGGTTGATGCTTTATCCACTGTACTCCACCAGTTAGGCTGTTGTCAAAGTTCTTGAGGAAAAGGACAAAGAGGTTGCTGGGAAGTTTTAAGTGATTTTAATTAGAACAACTGAAATCTTTAAAAAATTGACAACAACTTGAAGATTCTTAGGAAAATAAAGCATAAAACAATTGGTCACAAAACATTTAAAGATGCTGCAGCTGATGCCCAAGTATGAAATAAAAGCCAATCAGATTGATTTTTTGTGTGTATTTAGGCAAGCTGCTTCTCAGCTCTGCACTCAGCTTCCTCTATTTATAATAAAGATTCTGATGTTTATTTACCTTGCAGAGTTGTGAAAATTAAATGAAAACATATGTAGTACCTAATAAACATTAGGATCCTCTTTTCTTCTTTTTTGCATATTATTCAATTCTTGGGCTCATCACTGGAGGATATTGTAACTAAATTTCAGCTAAATGCTCTGATATGACTGTGAATTTTGCCTGCAATAGAAACTGAAGGCACTAAAATGGTGCACATAGCAGGGTGAAAAGGCCGTTTGTAGTGGTGGTGATGATACCTTTCCATTCTCATTTTTGTAGTCGAGACTGGGAACCCAAAATTTTTATAATCTCTCAGTGCTTTGTATCTAATACTTCTTGGGTCTTGGAAAGCCAGGAGTGTTCATATCTACATAAGAATCTGAAGCTTAAGGAATCACTTTTATTTTTTTATTTTTTTATTGATTTTAATGGAGTGACATGAATAAATCAGGGTACATATGTTCAAAGAAAATATCTCCAGGTTACCTTGTCACTCAATTATGTTGCATACCCATCACCCCAAGTCAAATTGTCCTCTGTCACCTTCTATCTGCTTTTCTTTGTGCCCCTCCCCTCCCCCCACTCCCTACCTCTCCATTCCCCCCTCCATAACCACCACACACTTGTTTATGTCTCTTAGTCTCATTTTATGTCCCACCTAAGTATGGGATCATGCAGTTCTTAATTTTTTCTGATTTACTTATTTCACTCTGTATAATGTTATCAAGATCCATCCATTTTGTTGTAAATGATCCAATGTCATCATTTCTTATGGCTGAGTAGTATTTCATAGTATAGATGTATCACATCTTCTTTATCCAGTCATCTATTAAAGGGCTTTTTGGTTGTTTCCATGTCTTGGCCACTGTGAACAATACTGCAATGAACGTGAGGCTGCATGTGTCTTTATGTACCAGTGTTTTTGAGTTTTGGGGGTATATTCCCAGTAGAGGGATTGCTGGGTCATATGGTAGTTCTATTTTCAATTTTTTGAGGAACCATCATACTTTCTTCCATAGTGGTTGAACTACTTTGCAATCTCACCAATAGTAAATGAGGGTTTCTTTTTCTCCACAGCCTCTCCAACACTTGTTATTACCTGTCTTGTTGATAATAGCTAATCTAACAGGCATAAGGTGGTATCTCATTGTAGTTTTGATTTGCATTTCTCTAATAGCTAATGAAGATGAGCATCTTTTCATATATCTGTTGGCCATTTGTATTTCTTCCTGGGAGAAGTGTCTGTTCATGTCCTCTTCCCATTTTACCCAAAGCAATATACAAATTTAATGCAATTTCCATCAAAATTTCAATGATATTTTTTAAAGAAATGAAACAAAAAATCATCAGATTTATATGAAACTCTAAAAAACCCTGAATAGCCAAAGCAATTCTAAGGAAAAGGAATGAAGCTGGGGGCATTACAATACCTGATTTCAAATTATATTATAGAGCCACGACAATCAAAACAGCATGGTATTAGCAGAAAAATAGACACTCAGATCAATAGAACAGAATAGAAAGTCCAGAAATAAAACCACATATATATAGTCAAATAATTTTCTATAAAGGGGCCAACAACATACAATGGAGAAAAGAAAGCCTCTTCAACAAATGGTGCTTGGAAAACTGGAAAGCCACATGCAAAAGAATGAAACTCAACTCGTTTGTCCCTTGTACTAAAATTAATTCAAAATGGATCAAAGACCTAAATATAATATATAAGACCTGAAACCATAAAGTACATAGAAGAAGACATAGGTTCTAAACTCATGGACCTTGGTTTTAAAGAGCATTTTATGAATTTGACTCCAAAGGCAAGAGAAGTGAAGGCAAAGATAAATGAATGGGACCACATCAGACTAAGAAGCTTTTGCTCAGCAAGAGAAACTGACAACAAAATAAACAGACAGCCAACTAAATGGGAGATGATATTTTCAAACAACAGCTCAGATAAGGGCCTAATATCCAAAAGAGAACTCATAAAACTCAACAACAAACAAACAAACAATCCAATCACTTTTCTTCTGTTTCTGTCTAGTCGCCAGTGGGAACAGAGGAATCCTGCAGACCTTTGCTGAATGTTCCCTTTCCTTGGTAGCGTGGGGGGGGGGGGGGGCAGCAGCATGATTTTGAAACCTGAACACAACCTTTAGGAAATGTCAAAGTGAGAGTGGCACAGTGACTATGAAAAGAGGGGGATTTTTTTTGAATAATGTTATTTTTGCTCCAAAATCATACTTTGAAACGTGAGGCTAAAGCAATGTGTTTTGTGATCACAAGATAAAAATTTTATGCCGGAGCATAGCATTCAAGGCTAAAAGTACTGAGAAAGAAAGTTTAAATTCTTTCTGACCCTGGCCTGTTGGCCCAGTGGTAGAGTGTCGGCCCAGCATGTGGAAGTCCCAGGTTCAATTCCTAGTTAGGGCACACAAGAGAAGTGCCTGTCTGCTTCTCCACCTCTCTCCATTCTCAGTCTCTCTCTCTCTCTCTCTCTCTCTCTCTCTTCCCCTTCTCGTAGCCATGGCTTAAACAGTTTGAGCAAATTGGCTCCAGGTACTGAGGATAGTTATGTGGCCTCTCTCCAGGCATTAAAATAGCTCGGTTGAGCAGCATCGCCCAATTAGGGGCTTGCCAGGTAAATCCTGGTTCAGGCGCAGGCAGGAGTCTGTCTCTGTGTCCCTGTCTCTTACCTAATTAAAAAAAAAAGAGAATTATGTGTTTCTTAGGTGTCAAGACACATAAGCTTTTATCTGATCGCATGGTACAATTTCAAAATGCCTATGAAATGGATTCTATAACATTTATTTCCACATTTCAGAATTGTATATTTTTGTTAATTAACCAATAAGGTTGCACATGAAAAGAAATCACAGGTATGATGGTAGGTCTTGCTATAACATATTATAATTAACTCACCTTTCTAAAAGTCACATTTTCTAATTAAAAGTAATTAGAATCCTATACCGATCCCACAGTACAGCATTTTCTATTTCATTGGCGGTATTAGGGGTTGATCCATAGCTAGAACTAATGCCTAAAGATCTCTTTTACTTGTTGTTTTTATATTATTCAGTTACCATGCACAGAAAAAATCAGTACTTTTTCTGCCTACCTTATCCTTTACAAATGAAGTTTAAAATATAAAAGAATATTTCAAAATATAAATATAGAATGTGTTAATTTGATTTGGAAATAATAGATTCTTCTTAAACCTCAAGCCATGGATCTTATTCCTGGCTGAACGCGAGTCTGAGGGGAAATGCTAACACAGGGAAAGGCTTCCAACCCAGCAGAGAAGGGAGAGGAGTGTAATTCCCATAATATCTCTCTTTTTCATTTTTAACACTGCTCCTATGTGGTCAAGGGCTAAAGGCATTTTCTCTCAGTGTTTAGGGTTTCTAAAATGAAGAAGAATGAGATAAATCCCCCCCCCCTTAATTATCAGTGTAAAACTACACATTCACAGTGATCTTTCCATGGAATGTTTACAGAAGACAGAGAAACAATTTTGATGGAGAAGTATTTATTGTAGACAAATTCAAAAATTTTATTTCTGTGAACCCTGCATATGACTTTGTGGGTTAAATGAATTTGAATTTTATAAATATATATATTAATAATTTTAAATTAACCAGAATAGTAAATTGGGTGACCTTGGGCAAATAATATAATTTCTCTAAATTCTAGGTCTCCCTTTAATTTATAGAGTTCTCACTGGGTTGTTCTAAGTATTACAGTTGGTGTACAATTTCCCTCTACTGCCAACAAAGCATGAGCTGCAGACAATCTGTATCCTTGTCAGCACTTACTACTTTTCAGCCATTGTTGCTATTTTTGTTGTTTTTAGCCATTCTGATAGTATCCAGTGATTTCTCGTTGTGATTTTAATTTGTATTTTCCTAATGAATAATAATGTTGAGTATATTTTTATATGCTTATTTGCCATATAGGTATCTTCTTTGTTGAAGTACCTTTAAATCCTTTGTTCATTTTTAAACTGGCCTGTTTATTGTATTTTAAGAATTTTTAAAAAATATCTGAACATATGTCTTTTATCACATATGTGATTTACAAATATTTTCTTCCTGTTTTTGGTTTGTTTTTTCATCATCTTAACAATGTCTAAGTACAAGTCCATAATTTTGACGAATTCCAACTTTGTTT
The DNA here is from genome assembly GCF_036850995.1 of Saccopteryx leptura. Lineage (NCBI taxonomy): Eukaryota > Metazoa > Chordata > Mammalia > Chiroptera > Emballonuridae > Saccopteryx > Saccopteryx leptura. Next base: position 76,522,707 of record NC_089510.1, on the reverse strand, counting down.
TCATGTATTATGCTTTTGGCATCCTATCTCTGTGGTTTTAATTTCATTTTCCTAATTACTAATGATGTTGAGCAACTTTAAAAGTATTTTTTATCCATTAATTTTTATTCCTTGATCTGCCTCCTCATATTCCAGTTTTCTGTAATGAGTAGGAGAAATTAATTAGAAACCATGCTAAGTGCCAAAATGTTTAAAATTCTCTTTCCAGGTTATAGTTTCTCTTTTTATATTTGTACGGTACATTTTGATGAAGTTGAAAATGGTTTTATAGCCCTGGCTTGTTGACTCAGTGGACAGAGTGTCAGCCTGGTGTGCGGACATCCCAGGTTCGACCCCTAGTCCTGGGAGAAGCACCATCTACTTCTCTTCCCCTCCCTCTTCCCTTTCTCTCTCTCCTCTCATAGCCAGTGGCTCAATTGGTTCAATTGATTGGAGTGCAGCCCCAGGGAGGGGTTGACGGTGGTTGATGGGTGAATCCTGGTTGGGCACATGCTGGAGTCTGTCTCACTATCTCCCCTTCTCTCACTAAAAAAAAAAAAAAAAAAAAAAAAAAAAAATAGGGAAAGAATATGTTGTTGAATTTCTCAGCCTTTCCCTTTATGACTTATAGTTTTTTATAAAATATTTAAGAACTATTTCTCTAACCAAAGTCAAAATACATTTTCTTCTAAAAGTGTGAGTTATACTTTTCACATTTTATTTTTTAAATAAGCTAGATATTTTTTAATGTTGCAAGAAAGAAAACTAATTATCATTTTTTCTGTATAGTAAACCATTGTCCCAAGCTTCATTCATTTAGTGGCCCATCTTTTCACCACTGAATTGTTATTCTATCTCTATCATTTCTTGATGATCTCTTCTGTTTTGTTTTTAAAGTTTTTTATGACTATTTCAAAATCACACAGTCTTAATTGTCATGGCTATTATATATCCCTACCAAATTCTTTAAAATTTTGCTGCCTTCAGAGGTCTTTAGAATAGAAAGGTATGTTGAAATATCTATTGTGGACTAAATTGACTAAAGTATATTATATATCTTTAACATTAGTTTAAAATGTTTTATTTTGAAATACTTTTACAGTTACAGGAAACTTTCAGAATTAGTACAAAGAGTTGCTATAGCTTTACCCAGATTTTCCAAACGTTAATATTTACCATGTATGTTCTTGCTCTGTCCCTATCTCTTTGAATTGTTTGCAACATGATGTATATTTTCACCTAAATATTTCAGTGTTTCTCTCCAAAAGACATTTATCAAAATTAGAAATTGACATCAATATAATTTTTAGACTTTGTTCAAATTTTGCCAATTTTTTAAATTATTATTATTATTTTTTGGTATATTTCTGAAGTTGGAAATGGGGAGGCAGTCAGACAGACTCCCGCATGTGCCCGACCGGGATCCACCTGGCATGCCCACCAGGGGCAATGCTCTGCCCATCTGGGGCATTGCTCTGGTGCAACCAGAGCCATTCTAGCACCTGAGGCAGAGGCCATAGAGCCATCCTCAGCACCCTGGCCAACTTTGCTCCAATGGAGCCTTGGCTGCAGGAGAGGAAGAGAGAGACAGAGAGGAAGGAGAGGGGGAGGGGTGGAGAAGCAGATGGGCACTTCTCCTTTGTGCCCTGGCCAGGAATCGAACCCAGGACTCCTGCACGCCAGGCCAACGCTACACCGCTGAGCCAACCAGCCAGGGCCGCCAATTGTTTAATTAATGTATTTTATACCAAAAAAACCCCTCACTTTTTTCTTTCTGTTCTGAAATATAACTTAAAGTAAAAAATCTGGTTATCTAACGCATTTAATTGCAATGTCTCTTTAACGTTTCTTAAATGCTATGTTTTTAGATATTTTATAATTTTTCTCAGGAATATTCTATTATCAGTGAAAAGATTGCACATGTTTTTGTTAAATTTATTTCTAAGAATTTTTAATACTTTTAAATAAAATTTTTATTTTCCAATTGTTTACTGTCAATATATTAAAATAATTGGACTCTTGCATAGTTCCTGTATAGCATGTGACCACCCTAAATTCACTATTTATTTCTAGTGGTTGGTTTATAAGTTCTTGAGGACTTCCTACCTAAACGTCTTGTCATCTTCAAAGAAACAGTTTTACTTATTCTTTTCTAATCTTTATGACCTTAACTATTTTGGTTGCCCTATTGAGATTACTTGCATCTCCAACTCTATCTAAGAGATCAGTGAGAACAGAAAAACTTGCCTTATATTCAACCTTAGAAAGAAAACATATAACATTTTATCAGTAAGTATAACATTAGCTTTAGATTTTTATAAGTACCTCTTATCAGATTAAGGAATTTCACTTAAAATAATTAATTTCACTTAATTTTCTACATATTTTAACCAAAGACAAATTTTGAATATTGGCAAATCCTTTTTTTCTGTATTTATTGAAACAGTTATATAAATTTTCTCCTTTATTCTATTAAAATTATGAATTATCTTAATTTTTTCACACAGCAAACCATTTTTATAATCATGATAAATGCTATATTATAATATATTAAAATTATTATCTACTGCTTTTGTTACAAATTTTTGTATTAATTCAATTTATTTAATAAATATAGATCTATTCAGGTTATCTATTTCCTCCTGAGTGAGCTTAGGTAGTTTGTGTCTTTCAAGTAATTTGTCTCATTTCATCTAAATTCACACATTTGATGGCACAAAGCGGCTCAGAATATTCACACATTATCCTTGCAGTAGCTATAAGATTCATTGTGTTTCTAATTTGAAATATTTTCTATATTCCTTTGTGACTTCTTCATTAACCCATCGATTATTATATTGTTTATTTTTAAATATTTGGGATTTCCTAAATATTCTGTTACTGAAATCTAATTTAGTTTTGTTGTAGTCAGAGAAGGTATACTGTGTAATATCAAACCATTTCAATTTATTGAGGTTTGTTTTATGGCCCACCAGATGGTTTTCTTAGTGATTGAATGTGCCATGTGTATTTGAACAAATATATTCCAGAGTTTGTGGGTGCCATGTTCTACAAATATCAAAGCTGATATTGTTGATAGTGTTGTTTAAATCCTCTAAGGTTTTACTGACATTTTTGTCTTGCATTTTTCTACCAGTTATTGAGAGAGAAAGGTGTTAAAATGATTTTCAAATTGTCAACTTCTCTTAATTCTGTTATTTTTGCTATATAGGTTTTAAGGGTCTGTTATTAGGTTCATAAATAATTATTAATATAGACTTCTAAGCAATTGACCCATTCTATGAAATAATTTCTTTATATTAGTAATATTTATGTTTAGCAGTACTCTGTAAGTGTAGTTTATTTAATATTCATATAGCTACAACAGTTTTCTATGCTTAGATGTTCTTTTTTTGCATGGTGAGTCTTTTTCTACCAATTTGCTTTTAACCTGTTTCTTTAAATTACAGTCTTTCTCTTATATACTCTGCTCACAAAATGTAGGGAATATTTTATTGCTTCATTTTGAAATATCCCCTAATTTTTGTGAGCAGTATAGTTGGATCTTGTTTGTTTTTTGTTTTTCCTAGTGGATAAACTGTCTTAATAATTAGAGTGCTTATTCTATCAACATTTAATGGAATTATCAATTATATTGAATAATTAGCTCAGCCATTTTATTTTATTTTTGTGCTATGTCTCCCCTTATTCTGTTTATTTATCTTGCCTTGTTTTGGTTTATTATATGTGTTTTAGAATTCATAATTTTAGCTATACCTCTTTGCATATTTTTTAGTGGTTGCTAGGGTATATAATGTATATTGAAATTTTCTCAGTTTACTTAGAATATTGTTATAGAAACCTTACAAAAGTATAGGTTTATTTATTCACCCACCCTCAATCATCCTTTATGTAATTTCAATATTTAGGTCATCTCTAATTTGTTATCAATTATTTGCTTTTTCTTTTCTTTTTTTTTTTTAAGATTGGTCACATTTTCCTTCAAGCGCACGTGTGTGTGTGTGTGTGTGTGTGTGTGTGTGTGTGTGTGTGTGTGTCCCAAGTAGTTTTGCATTGCATTGTATTCTGAAAATGCTGACTATTATGTTGTACACTCTGGATTCTATTTTTTTTTTTTTTTTTTTTTTGTATTTTTCTGAAGCTGGAAACGGGGAGAGACAGTCCGACAGACTCCCGCATGCGCCCGACCGGGATCCACCTGGCACGCCCACCAGGGGGTGATGCTCTGCCCACCAGGAGGCGATGCTCTGCCCCTCCGGGGCGCCGCTCTGTTGCGACCAGAGCCACTCCAGCACCTGGGGCAGAGGCCAAGGAGCCATCCCCAGCACCCGGGCCATCTTTTGCTCCAATGGAGCCTCGCTGTGGGAGGGGAAGAGAGAGACAGAGAGGAAGGAGAGGGGGAGGGGTGGAGAAGCAGATGGGAGCTGCTCCTGTGTGCCCTGGCCAGGAATCGAACCCGGGACTTCTGCACGCCATGCCGACGCTCTACCACTGAGCTAACCTGCCAGGGCTTGGATTCTATTTTAAAGAGTGTTCTTTCTGTTTTAGCAGGCAATTAACTTTTTTAGAATCACATTATCAACTTTGATACTTGTGGCAAATGATGACTCAAATTTATAATCAATTTTAGATGCAAGCTGTTTGCAGTTTGCCCATGCATAATTGGTTCAGGAGTCAACCAGACACAGGCTAATTTGAAAACAAGACTTGAGCTTCCCTTTCTCTAGATCTCTCCTTTCTGGCATCTTCTTTTGTTTTCTGGTCTCCCTAGTTGTCTGGGTCTTCTTTTGTAAGTTCTTCTGGCCAGAAGAACAATAGGCTGTTTATCACAGGCACCAACTGTGGCCACCCTTGAGGCAAAAGAACAAAATCCAAGAAATTCACTCCATGCCAATCACTTGTTAGAAGTTTCTACTCCAATCCAAAATGTACCCACAATTATTCAGTATCCAGAGCCCTCTATTAGTTGTCTTTAGATTTTATTTTGTTCAAATTTTATAGCTGTTATTTGTGGAAGAAATCTGCCTGTTAGGCAATCACTCCTCTAAACCAGAAAACCAAAGTCTCATTAATGGCTACATTTTGTCTCTTGTTGGAGGAAGAGTCTTAAAACTATTTAATTCTACTTATCTACTTCCAGAACTATATGCCACTGATCATCCATTTTAATTATCTAAATGTTTTAAACACCACAATATATTGTTCTTATTATTTTATATATTTAATTTCAATTTTCTTTAAGTTCTTACTCTTCTTGCTATATTTATTACATTCCTTTCTACATTTTTGAACTTTTATCTGGGATTATTTTTATTTTGCCAGGATTCTTTACTATTTTTTTCTCTGTTGGTACACTAACAAATTTTCTCATATTTTGATTGTTGGAACGTATCCATTTATTGAAGAATATATTCAATAAATTATACTTCTAAGTTAGCAAATATTTCTTCACAGCACTCAGATGATATTATTTTTATGCTTCATCATTCTGTTAAAACTTTAGCTATCATTCTAATTGTGGCTTCTTGAAAAGAATATATAATTATTGTTCTGTCTTATACAATATTTCTCTATGAATTTGTTTTTCAACACTACTGTTATGAATCAACATGTGGTATTCTTTTAAATTGTCTTAGTTGAGATTTGTAGAATTTTTAGAATCTATCTAGATGCCTTTCTTCAATTTCAGACAATAATTAATAATTGTCTTTTTAAATATTGCTTCTGCTCCATTCTCTTTCTCTTTTTTATCTGGGAAAAAATTACACATAAGTAGACTAGGTCTTATCTCTTCTTTTTCACCTTTCTGTATTTTCTATATTTTTAATATAGTGTCGTTTTACTCTAGGAAATTTATTTCTAAACTGTAATCCAGTTTGCCTAGTCTTTCTATAGCCACTCTATTGTTAATTCCATCTACTGAGTTCTTAATTTTAATATTTATTATCTTTAGTTATAGAATTTCTATTTGATTCTTTCTCAATTTTAAGTTCAAATGTCTTATTCTTATATTTAACTTCTTGTACATAATAAACAGACATTTTAAAATCTGCATGGAATAACTTCACTATCTGGAGCCAGTAGATTTCTTTCTGACATCATAATTGATACTGGTTGCCATCCATGTTATTGTTACCGTTTGTGTGTATATGTGTGTATATTTTCAAAACTGTTTATAGAAATATTTTGGGTACTATGATAATTTTATTTTCCCTGAACCATTCAGGTTTATTTGTTTGTTTTGTCTTCAAGGTGGCTAAAATCATACTAGCAAACTGGGACTACTGAAAATTGAGACGCACACAAAACTAAACTGAATTTCTTGCTAGAGTCCACCTTCTAACCCATTGTTAGTTTCATTGTAACTATTCTGGGTTCCAACTTAGTATAAGGAAATCCTGGGTCTATGGGGCAGTTAAATGGGCAGCCTTCTTCCGATCTTTTCAACAGAACCTGTAGATTTTGCAGCTGCTCCTAGATAAATGCAGCTCAAATGCCAGTCTCATATCCCACGCTTCAGTCTTCCCTGTGTCCTAGCCTGACAGTATTTCACTAACATGCTGTCTCTCCGTTGTTTTTTAAGCAAGTGGTTTATATTTTGCCCAGCTTTTTATGTGGCCTCAAATGGATGTTTAGGAAAACTGACTTATTCTGCCATACTGAGAGAAGTTTAAAATCACATATATTTTAAACTTATACTATAAAAGGACAGACAGCTTATATCTGACTTTAGTATCTGACTCAGTGGTTAATTCCAGCAAGTTAGAAAATCAATTAGATATTATCTGTGACAGTCAAGTTAATCAAATTTATACACTTCAGCATAATTTTTATTAACATGACATATACTGTGCATTTTTCTGAGAAAGAATATTTTTAAAACATTGTTCCTGAATACTAATTGAGAGAGTATTTATTGACATATACATGTACCATGACTTAGCTTCTGCCTCTCATTTTTACAATAAATGTTCTCATACATAAATCATTATTAAATTTGCTAATAGCTTCTTTTATAATTTTTTTTGTGGTTTCTCTAATTACTTAACAAAGCAAGCAAATTGCTTTGTTCTCACTTGTTAGTTTCTTCATTTATTGTTATTTTATCGGCTTTTTGTTTTTCCATAAATTTGGGTTGTTATTTTTTCTACCTTTCTCTATTAACTGCTTGATTCAGATATTTTAACTGTTTATATTTTATTTAAAAGTTTTAAGGCCACAGAAATGTCATGTCCACATTGTAGCCATGTTGTAATTCTTAATATAATTCAACATTCCATGTGGTGTCTTATTTTTATGCTTATTTCTAAATATTCTACAATATAATATTGTTTTTTTTCCTCTTTAACTGGAGATTATTTTAAATTTAGAGTGGATTTTCTCCCATTTTTTAGACTCATCTAATATATACAAGGTAGTTGCAATTATTTTTAGGGGCCTCAATCAGGACTTGGGCCCCCACTACGAGTGGCTTCAGAGAGTGGGGAGCTGCAATTTTTGATGAGCTATTAAAAACAATGTTCTTCATAGCTTGACACTCTTACCTATGACTATACATAACAGGCATAAGATTTGGATTTATTTTTTTGAAGTAAATGTATATGGTTAGAGAATAAATTGTGTTTTTCAACTTTTCACCTTTAAGCACTATTTTTATTTTGCTCTTAGATTTTGTTTGCTTTTGCTGAAGCCAGTTGCGATATTGTTTGTGACTAAGCTTAGAAATGAATCTGAGGCCAGTAGCCACATGAGTGAAGTCAGAAGTGGATTCTCCTGAAGTTGAGCCTTGAGATGACTGCAGATCTGCCAACACCTTGACGACATTCTTGTCCAAGACCCTGAGTGAGAACCATCCAGCCAAACCACTCCATATTACTAACCCATATAGTCTATGACAGTGGTCCTCAAACTTTTTGAAGTCAGGGCACATTTAAAATGCTACAAATAATTGTAGGCACACTGTTTACAAATTTCTGAGAAATATGTTATAATAATTAAGTCAAATATTAAAGAAAAAAATATAAAGTCCAAGCTTGCTTTTATGGTCATTAAACAAAATAAATATGACAAAATTAAATTTATTCTGACATTAAAAAACATTTTTATGTTACATTTTTTGAGTTATGCTTTTTAGAATTTGTAAAAAAGAGCGGTCAAAAAATTAAAAAAATGACAAAAAAGTTATCTTTTTATATATAGAGATACATTGTTAGTAAGATTTAGTAAATTCGGCAGGTCCTGGCACAAATGTGTTAAAAGTTTTTTCATTCTTGTGTTTATGAGAAACATGAGCCTGATGTGTCCAAGTGATTTCTTCAATGTTTGGGCATATAATTATATTTAAAAGGAAAACTCTCATTTCCTTGTCAATACATTGAAGAATTTCTCTCTTTTTACTCCTAATTTTGTTGAGGGTAGAAAATCCTAACTCACATAAATAAGATGTTGAAAATTATAGTAAAATGCTCAAAGCTCTTTTAGATATTGCCACATATTCTTCTTTTATTGAAATCCAAAATGCTTCAAGAGACGATTCCTTATGTTTAATCATCAATTCACGATCACTGGATATAGCTGCCAGTTCTTCTGTTAATGTTAGACCAAAATCACTTTAAACTTCCATGATGGGTTTCTAACCTAATTGTGTTGTTGTTCAGTGTTAAGTAATGGAAAATTAAATTCTGCCTGTCAGCCTTCAATTCCTATTTTATTTACACTTAACTTTTGCTCACTTCCAGAATTGGATTGTTCAATAGCATGCTTCTTTTTGAGAAATCTATCCATTTTATTTAGGTGTATTTATCTAAAAACAATATAATGATGTGTTAATAATAAATTATATAATAATGATGTGTTAACAAAAAAGAGTGGTATTTCTGTAATGAAATGGTATAATAGAGTAACTATATTTATTTTTATATCTGGGCACATGTCACGAACCAGCACAGCTAGTAATTCCAGGTCCTGAGTGGGAATGGTGTGGAATTAAGAAAATACGGAGTCGGGAGGACCCTGTAATTGCAGCTGGCAAGAATAAAGTGCACCCAAAAACTGAATCTTGCTTTATTTATAGGGCAAAGTGGGCCACTAGCAAATCAATGAAATCTTTGATCATGTTTCCAAAGCAACTCAAAAATTTTACCAAGTGTGGAAACCCCCACCATGCATATCATCTTATCTTTACACCAAACACAGGATAGAAGAAACTTGCCTCCAGTCTTTCCTGGGAACATGGAGGGTAGTGTAAACAATCTAGCACCACACCTAAACAGCCTTTTGCAACCTAATCAGGCAAGTGAGCTGGGGTTTGGACAGACATTCAGCTTACAGCTAATTCCCCACACCTCTGTCCCCCAAAAATCTAAACTCTAAAACCCTGTTGGCTTTTTGGACCCCAACAGGCACATATTTCTCTGTAATATCATAGAGCACACCTGGAAATCTTCTAGGGCACACCAGTGCACCCTGGCGTACACTTTGAGAACCACTGGTCTGTGAGATAATTAATGTCACTTCAAGCCACTAGGTTTCAAAGTAATTTGTTACACAGAAATAGATAACAAGTCCACCTCTTATTTCTTTTTAACCAATATAAAATAATAAAGTAAAATCTCAAGTGATAATGTAATATATGGAAGAAAGAATATGACTGAACCAAGCATGGTTAAAACAAAGTTATGGTCAAACCTCAATTACTATAAGTAGAGAAATTGGAGGTACTAATCTTCTAAGAAGAGGTGATAAGAAAACTGGATACTTGTCCCTCTAATCAAAAAAAGAAGATCTAGTGCTGGAAACTAAAGGAAAGAAAAAATGTGATTAGTCTATAACCCCTAAGATGTTGCTCCAAACATGGACCTGATCCATGGCTATGGCCTCATCTTTATCACCCTACACCTCAGGGAGCTGTATCAATGAAGCTTACTTACAGACTGCTGACTAATACCTGCTGTGCAGTTGAGCTCATGTTCACGGCAATGGTCAGGATTCCAATTTGCTTTGTTCTTACATGTATTTAGACCAGCAATTTTGGTTTTCATTGGATCCAAAGCTAAAATTTCTGTGAAGTTCATTTATTTAAAACCACTTAAGAAATGCTTTATAAGACCCTTGGGAAGGATACTCATGAGAATTATATTTCCTGCTGTGTGCTTTATCTCTTTTACAATATAAAAGATGGGGCTTTTCTTTCTGAGGGTTTTAAGATCTCTGACATCTAGTTTAGAAAGTGATGAACGTGCAACTTCAATAATCTCTTGCTTTAGTCGCAGGAAACATCAATTGACAGAGCTATGCTGTTATGTTCATACTAGTGCACTCTATCATAGACACATTTTTCTGTGAAAATTTGGATTTAGTACTATCACTTGACTTGTGGAGATCGGGTTTTCTTGTTTCAAAAATATCTTTGCCAACTATCCGTCATCATTAATGGAATGATGCTTTTCCTTATTTCATCCTGTCTAATAATTCAACAAACATACTTTCTCAATTGCACCTCTGTTGTCTTTCCCCAGCTCATTCTGCTTTGCCCCAATTATTCATTTTAGCATAACTGTTCCCAATTCTGGTGATTTCTAAAAAATGAGATTAGGTTCTGCTTTCTTTACTTGGCAAACCATGGAGCTTGAAATCTAGAACAGACACTTTTATTTCCATTTTTAAAAAGGTCACCTGTGTTGCCTGACCTGTGGTGGCGCAGTGGATAAAGCATCAACCTGGAAATGCTGAGGTTGCCGGTTTGAAACCCTGGGCTTGCCTGGTCAAGGCACATATGGGAGTTGATGCTTCCAGCTCCTCCCCCCTTCTCTCTCTCTCTCTCTCTCTCTCTCTCTCTCTCTCTCTGTCTCTCCCTCTCCTCTCTAAAATGAATAACAAAAAAAATTTTTTAAAGGTCACCTGTGAATAGCTATAGATGTGATTATAAACTAGAGAAGCATTTTGGGAAACTCATGAGCCAAGGCATGAGAGTTCTCACAAGGCAGTACAGCGTACTACAGAAGAGCTCAGGATTTGACACAGTGGACCTGGGTTTACACCTCAGTTTCACTATTTAACTGTATGGCCTTAGGGAAAGTTTTATATGCTTTCTGGATATCAGTTTTCTTACCTATTAAACAGTATTTACCTAAATATTGCATTGAGTTTTAAATACAGTAATATCTGATAAGTACTTTAAAACAGAGCCTGGAATATAATAAATATTCAGTAAATATCAGCCTTGCTTCCCCCTCCTAAAAAATTAGTTAACTATGCTGCAATATTATAGGCTTTCCTACACTAATGAGGTAGTTATTTTCCCCATCATTAAATATATGAGGAGAGAACTTAGCCTGCAAGACAACCATATTTAGGAAAGTAAGCAATCTTTTTAGCAGAGTTTACTTCAGGCATTTGTGCACACACACTCGGCTTATGAATAATGCAGTAATCATCTCTTATTTAACATGTGCTCTATTGTCTAAAAATGCATGACCTTTAGATACATAGATGATAGAAGACAGAATCAGAAGATCACAGAATTTGAAAAATAAAAAAAAGACCTCAAATAATTTGTAATCCAACCCCTTCATTTGGAGATAAAAAGAGGGGGATATAGCTGAATTTATAAGACCACAGTTCTCCCAGATTCCCCCTCCTGCTATCCCCACCACTTCAGTAGGTAGTCTGTAGATGTTTCCACAGAATCTTGCAAATAGCAGTAAAGAATTTAAAATCCCCTACAACTGTTTGTACACACAACATATTTAAATAATTTGAATTAGAACTTCTTACAGAAGACCATGGCAGGTTAGTTGCTTTTTTTTTTTTTAACAGAGGCAGAGATAGACAGGGACAGACAGACAGGAACGGAGAGAGATGAGAAGCATCAATCATCAGTTTCTCGTTGCGCGTTGCGACTTCTTAGTTGTTCATTGATTGCTTTCTCACATGTGCCTTGACCGTGGGCCTTCAGCAGACCGAGTAACCCCCTGCTGGAGCCAGCGACCTTGGGTCTAAGCTGGTGAGCTCTTTGCTCAAGCCAGATGAGCCCGTGCTCAAGCTGGCGACCTCGGGGTCTCGAACCTGGGTCCTTTCATATCCCAGTCCGACGCTCTATCCACTGCACCACCACCTGGTCAGGCTAGTTGCTTTTTTTGACACAGCAAAGCATTTGCCTGAACTATGTACACAATTGTATTTGACTCCCTTTTATCTATGTGGGGAGGGCAATAAATGGCCTTTGGAGATAAAAATAAATTTCCTAATTAAAATCATTCAAGCACACAGCATCAAAATGTGTTGAAACTAATAAGGACACTTATTGAGTTAATTCCCAAAATGTTGAACTCTCTCTAGGCCAGTACGTTAAAGCTTTTTGGCAAAGTTTACTACCATTTTAAAAACCTTAGAAGGACAAAAGAAAGCTTCCCTGATTTTAGGTTCAACTAAAATGTATAAAATATCAACTGTTTCAAAGATTGAAGGGACACTTTCATATACATAATCTTAGTTAATTTCATAACTCTACAAGGCTTGTGAAATTTATGTTTAATTGATGATAAAACTTAGGTTCAAAGAATTAAGTCACTAATCTACAATGACATATATAGAAATAGCCAGGTTTCCCACCTGAATCTCTATGCTAAGTGAAATGCAGTATACTGTGATTGTCTCAGAACGCTTCTGGGTTTTTTGTTTATGTGTTTGTTTTTACGAAGAAAAAGCAATATTAAAAAATTGAAAAGAGTTTAGCAAAATGGAAACAAATCAAATATAATTCTATTAGTCTGGCATAACTTTTCTGTTTTTGTGTGTGTGTATTCCCTACTGATATTTATACAGAAGCATTCATAATTTTATACAGTTTTATCTCAGGGACTCCTCATTTTTATTATCATTTTAACTTATTAGGTATATACCATGTTTTTATAAGGGTTTCTTTTTACTGTTTTTTTTTTTCTTTTTTTCCAAGTAACAGGAAGGGAGATAAAGATACCGACTCCCACATGTTCCCTGACCTGGATCCACCCTGCAATCCCCATTTCGGCCCATACTCTGACCATCTGGGGCCATGCTCAAAACCAAGCTATTTATTAGTGTCTGAGGCTGAGGCTCCATGGAGCCATCCTCAGCACCCAGGCTGATGCTTTCAAACCAATCAAGCCATGGCTGTGGAAGGGGAAGAGAGAGAAAGAAAGAAAGAGACAGAGAGAGAGGTGAGAGGGGTTGGGATGGAGAAGCAGATGGGCGCTTCTCCTGTGTTCCCTGACTGGAAATTGAACCCAGGACATTCACATGCCTGGCCAATGCTCTACCACTGAGCCAACTGGCCAGGGCTTTTTTTTACTGTTTTTTTTTTATTATATATTCAATTACTTTGTTGGATAATGATTTATTCCATATTTTATTAAAATTTAATATTTAATATAATACATTTTGTGCATATAGTTTTTTCTTCTGTTTGAATACTTTTTTATGATACATTTCCATTAATTAGACTCTTGGGTTAAGATTATGGACTTATTTGCCTGACTAGTGGTGGCACAATGGATAGAGCTTCAACCTGGGATGCTGAAGACCCAGGTTCAAATCCCTGAAGTTGCCTGCTTGAGCACAGGATCGTCATGATCCCAGGATTGCTGGCTTGAGCCAAAGGTTTCTAGCTTGAAGCCCAAGGTCACTGGCTTGAGCAAAGAGTTACTTGCTCTGCTAGAGCCCCCCTTCAGTCAGGGCATGTATGAGAAGCAATCAATGATCAAAGTGACACAATTGATCACTTGATCACAAATTGATGCTTCTCATCTTTCTCCTTTCATCCCTCTTTCTCTCTCTCTTGCAATAAAAAAAATAAAAAAGAATATGGCTTTTTTATTTCTTTAAATGTGTTAACATATTGCTTCCTTCTCTCTATCTCTCTCTGTCTTGTAGTTTCTTCCCAAAGGTCTAAAACATACTTCTGTGAATAAAGGAAGCAACATATTTACCCTATGAGGCATTTCAAATGATGTAGGTCTACAGAAAAAGCCCAGCAAGATAGACCTCAATGACATATTGCTTTCAAAAAGGATTATGTAAATTTACACTATATGATTGGCCAATCCTTCTCTAATGTTCACAATGCTGGAAGTTTTAAAAAATAATCTAAATATAGAATTATATTTTAATTTGAATTGATTTGTGATAATTTTATCTGTTGCTCCTGTATACATGTCCTCATCTCTTCTAGTTGTAAATCAAATATACTAAACAATAGCAGACATAGGAGAATGACACTTAAATTGAATATAAAAGACACTTGTGATTAAGTGATAGACATTATCTTTTTACAATTAAATAGAGCAATGGACCTGCCTACAACTTTGATTTAAGCAAAAGCTAACACATAGTCAGTATATTTTATTTAATTATTAATATTAGCCTTGGAAACTCATTATACAAGTGTCGAAAAGAATTATTTATTCTGGAAAAAGTCTGGTAAACTGGTAAAATCCCTTATCAAAGTCTCTGTTTAAACTTTAATTTACTCATCAAATATTGACTCATGTAGGTCACTGGGTATATGGCACTTCCCTTGTTTTTTAATAATCTTGTGACACATTATTTTATTATTATGGTTATTTATATACTTGATACATTCCCTATTTGATTTTAATTGTTTTAGACCAGAGATTCTGTAATGCTCACTTTTTAATCATAAATAAATTTTAATTTGTAGTAAAGCAAAATGCCAAACTTATTAGTAAATTATTATCTATCAATCATGATCAATTACATGGAAACTTTCATTTATGAATGTTACAACAACCACATCCAATTAGTTGAATAAGAGTCTATCCAAGTCCCTTATTATAGGTCAATATTTGTTTGTTTATTAGAAACAGCCTAGAAGTCACATATAATTATAAAATATGAAATACATAATTTTAAAACATAGATCTTATGGAAAAATGAGTTTTTATGAAAACAACATAGTTTCAGACATTATTAAGTAAAAATAAGACATCTGTCACTCTTTGATTTTGACATGTTTATTATAACTATTTATTATAATATTGTTGTGTTTATTTGTATTAGAGAATAAAAGACTGGAAAAATGTAAAACTAATACAGCTTTTTAAATGTGACAATTTGGGGATTTACAGTGCTCTATATCTGTTTACTTTAACTTCTCATAATGAATACGTTATTATTTTGTAATCAGAAAATAAAAACATGAAAATTTAGATGAAAAGGAAATGAACACAAACAAGAATGTATAGCTTGAAAATTATACAAAATATATTGTTAGTGTCAATAAAATTTAGTTCCATACTTATGTTTGGTGATGCTATTTTTTCCTACCTGAATTCCTATTATTTAAAACCCCAATTATAACACCCTATTAATAAGACTTTTTTTATTTTAAGAAGCAGTGTATTTACTCTCTTTAAAAGTTTTAATTCATTGATTTTTTTTTAACTAAAGTAAGTTGCAATTTTGTTTTGAGAATTCCATAACACCCTCTTTGATCACTAGATAAGAAGTTCTCAAAGTTTTTGGATTCAGTACATTTTAACACTTTTAAAAATTGAGAAACTCAAAGAGCTTTTTTTTATATGGATTATCTATTGGATTTTTCTATTTCAATTTAAAACAGAAATTATTAACTTTTTAATTTATAAATTTATTTTAAAATAACAATCCAAACCCATTCCATGTTAGCATTAGTAGAATATTAACTTAAAAATTATATTATTTTGCAAAAATATCAGTGCAGTGAATTTTTTTAAATGGTAAAATTTTAAAAAATATTTTTGCAAATTTTCTTAATTTTCTGGTATAATAGAAATCACCTGGATTCTTATATCTGTTTCAATACTCTATTGTGATGTGCTGTTTTGGTTGAAATATATGAAGAAACTGCAGCTTCATATATATTTCAACAGATACATAATTGAAAATGGGGGAAAATTTTCCACATTCTTTTCAGATATTTTTGAATAGTCTTCTTTGCTCCTGCACCAAAAATCAGTAAGTCGTGGTTTCTTCAAAGTTAGTTGCTATGTGGAATCTGAAACTACAGTAATGAACTTCTGTTGTCTGTTGACATCAAAATCCATCAGCCTATTTTAGGCTTTGCATGTATATTTTATCCATTCATAATTTTGTAACATTATGTATTGATCATTAGGAAAATATTGGTTTATAAGTTTATGCAATTCTCCCAAATGTTAACGTACTTCATTATACAATAGCAACAACTTATATTCATTAGCATCACCACTAATCTCATAAAAATTTTTAAGCAAGATAAGCTTAGAGGACCCCACACTCCAAAATTTCTTGTATTTGGTAAGTGAAGCTCAATGGGATAATAAAGCCAAAGCAATACATGTAATATATAGCATCTTTGCCATTCCTTGTTGCCTTGTTTGCATCTAGTTTTTACTGTGTCCCAGTATCACAGAGTTCTGGTGCACCCACAAGGGGAGTTCCGTGACGTTCAAAGTAAGTACAAGATAAGCTCATTAAGTCTATAGCTCAGTAAGTGGAGTGGATAACAGCCTTCAAAACCACATTTTCTAATCAAATTAGAATTGATTTCAAATGTAGAAAAAAGGCAGTGCAGTCTAAGAAAGACACACCACATAGGAGCTCTCGCATATTCTTTCCTATTGGTGTCCTTTTCCTTTAATAGCCAACCATTTTCCTTGAAAAAAATGACAGTAAGAAAAAAAAGATAAGAAAACTCATAGTTTCTTTTCTTTTCAATCCTTTTCTGGCCATATATAAGCTAGAGATGGCATTGATAGAATGTGAAAATGTCAAGAAATAAAATAAAACAGTTGCTTAGGGTTGCACCTCATTTCCACTCTTCTGGTAAAAACAAAAAATATGAATATGAATTATGGAAATACAAATTGTGAAATTTTTGTTGTTTTGCATGCATCAAATGTTCTTACAACTGTATATAAAATTGGCACTGCATAGTATAAACAGTAAAATTCATGATAGTAACTGAAAATTTTAATTTTCTCTACTTAGAACAACATTAAATAACAAATAAAATAGACCATGATAAGTGAAGAGAAAGACCATAGAAGAAAGGAAAAAGCTTTCTATTTTAGTACATCTTATGGCACTTTTTTTGTGCTTTTTGAGCTAGGAGCCCCACTACACTGAGGCCAGAAAATTATGCATCTGGCCCTGTCTTTAAGTATTGAGAAACTGTCAAGTTTATGGTGTCAGATACATGTTTTCAAATTCTGATTTTAACTTGAAAGCTCAAATTTTATCATTGGCCACAAATACTGTCAGTTGTTTTCCTTGAAGTGACAGGCTCATTTCATTCTTTTTTAAGAAAGTGTCTGCCAACTACTCAAGTCTGAATAACCATAGTTTTGTTCAAGCAAAAAGAGTATTTCACTTTGAAAAAGTGGCAAGTTCAGCTTTCAACATTTGCACAACGAGACAGCCCTCACCTGTGGTATATAGCAGAACTGTTTTATGCATACTTTGTCACATACAAGGTTAAAGACATGGACTCAAGGACTGAGATTGAATAAAATTAATAATTTTTATTGCTCCATCCAAGGCATTTGTAAGTGACACTGGATATTTGTGTGTGTGTGTGTGTGTGTGTGTGCTCGCACGCGCTTTTCTGTATATTCATGATAATGAAGAAATGTCTACCAGGATGGTTTATTGCCATTACTTTCATTCATGTTAAGACTGTAGCAGTTTATCTGATTATGGCTTTTGAATCACTTATGTAAATATCAACACAGTAAAAAAATTAAGAAAGAAAAAAGTAAATAATTCCTTAGTATTATGATGAAAATAATTTTTAC
This sequence comes from Saccopteryx leptura, assembly GCF_036850995.1. Lineage (NCBI taxonomy): Eukaryota > Metazoa > Chordata > Mammalia > Chiroptera > Emballonuridae > Saccopteryx > Saccopteryx leptura. Next base: position 76,504,915 of record NC_089510.1, on the reverse strand, counting down.
CTCAAGGACCTTCACATAAGGCTATCTGGGGGTTCCAGACGTCCATAGACCACTCTTGACGAATCACTACACTAGCTGATTTATTGTGATGGAGAAGAGAAAATATGGTACATTCTTTGAAATGTACTTTGTCTTTAAAAACAAATAAAGAAATTAAGCTTTAGTAAATATTTAACTTACAAATGGACAATAGTGCCTCATTTTTGCATGTCAAATGATTATGTATCACACATATTTGGTAAAATGTACTAAAGAAAGAATAAAATTTCCTCAATCCAAAGGAGTTGACAGTGGTGACCTTACTCCTTTGTTGTTTTATATTTTGATTTATGATGTCAAGTAGATTTAGCCGTTATATTATGCATTTTAACTGAGCTAATTCCCACAAAAATGGTCAAATGATTTTTAAATATTTCTACCAAGAAAGAAGAGGTTAAAAATAATAAAGAAAACATAAACAAACCAAACTTAAATAACTCTAATTTTGATATGGCTTTTTATAAGTCATACTATTAGATTAAGATCAGCAATGGCCTAATAAGATATGAAAAATCAAATAAAAATATATCAAAAAATATCACAAAGATGACTTAATAATGAATGATGAATCTAACCCTAAAAAGTGTATACTATATGTGACATATTAAAGATAGTAGTGCCTGTTTATACATACATTAATGAGTGTTCTTATTTATTAAAATTAAATTATGTAAATGAAAATAAAAGACTATGAATGATGATAGTGTATTAAGAGCTATGGTTTATTATTAATCTAATTCTATATCCATGAGATTCATAAATAAGAAGAGTTCTCCAAGAAAATAATAACCAAAAGAATACCAAAAGCTGGTAATATTATACTAATATTAGATAAATAGAATTTAAGAAAAATTATTAATAGAAATAAAGAGGAACATAAAAACATTATAAAAGAACAACCCACAAAGAAGATATAATAATCATAAACATGTATCCCTAGAAACATAGTCTTAAAATAAATAAAGCAAAATTAACAGTATAGAGATATTGACAAATGCACAACATGGGAAATTTTTTACATACATTTAAGAACCTGATAGATAAACTAAGAATAATTAAGGACATCAGAAAAGTGACCAATATTACTAATAAGCAAGTGTTAATAAATTTGGTAATATCTAATAAAATTAGACATCTTTGTATTTTTTACCCAACATTACCAATTATGGGTATTCATTTAAGTATAATAATAAAAAAGCTAAATGTTCATTATAAAGAAAAATATAAAAAATACATTTAACTATTAAAAATAGATTTATATAATTACATTTTAAATGAAGAAACAATGAAGATAAAACAATGCATATAGTTTAATATGTGTATGTAAAATAATCACACATATACATATCAATGAAATACATTAAAAATGTGTTTATAAGACACATTCTAACTAAACTGAGGAGAGTAACTTGGAGATAAAACAAGGAAAACAATTTGCATTTTATTCACATGTCTAAGTACTGTTTGAATTTTTTTATATAAGAAATTCATTTAAATATTACTTGTATCACAGAAATACAGAGAGAAGAGAGAGAAGTAGACATCCCTAGGTAAAGGCAGACTGCTGCAACAAAGGTGGATAAAAAGTGCTGTGTTGTCAAGAATGAGGAGAAAAAAAGGTATTTTCATAAATGATGAAAGTGATTTAATAAAAAGAATTTGTTAGTACTGATAAGCCCTGACTTATGATCTAAGTGTCTTCTGGTCAATGGTTGCATATCAAGCTCTGTTAAATCAAACAATTTGCTATAGACACAAAATTCAAAATCAGTTTATGAAAGACCATAATTGTTGTCAGTAAAACAAAGAGAGTATGTAAAATTATTATATACATTACACCATAAATGCATTTGGAGGGAGCAGGTGGAAAGGGTTCTCCTAAGAATAGAATGTCTCAGACTTCATAATATAAATTCAATGAAATTAGTAATGATTCTGCTTTATTTTACCAGTAAAATTTCCTTTGACTAGAATTACCATTGCTCTAAGGATCCCCAGTAAATTCTAATAAATAGTTGATTAGATGTACATAAATAACTTTAAAGGAGCTTGAGTGGTAAATATAGGAAAAGATAATTATTAATGATAGCATCTTTAACAAATGTTTATTAGGCAAAAGAGTAATGTCTCCAGTGAGAGTTGTATAGGATAGTTGGTATTAGATGCAATATATTCTTGTGAAGAAACATACTTTCCCCTGTAAAATGCAATATAAAACAATCATCAAGAAGACCTGTCACTGCCTGACCAGGCGGTGGCGCAGTGGATAGAGCATCAGACTGGGATGCAGAGGACCCAGGTTCAAGACCCTGATGTCGCCAGCTTGAATGCAGGCTCATCTGGTTTGAGCAAAGCTCACCAGCTTGGACCCAAGGTCACTGGCTTGAGCAAGGGGTAACTCAGTCTGCTGTAGCCCCACGGTTAAGGCACATATGAGAAAGGGATCAATGAACAACTAAGGTGTTGCAACAAAAAATTAATGATTGATGCTTCTCATCTCTCTCCATTCCTGTCTGTCTGTCCTTCTCTCTGACTCTGTAAAAAAAAAAAAAAAAAAAAAAAAAAAAAAAAAAAAAAAAAAAAAAAGAAGAAGAAGACCTGTCACTAACCGTAATCCAGAAAAGAGAAAATTATCATTTCACTAACAGTATTTACCTGGCTTTAATTCCACATTACCTAATTTCAAATGTAATAAACTGGCAGTAAAGAGATGAATAATTAACCCCAGTAATTATAACACCAAAATAACTGCTTACAATTGCTTAAATTCATACTTGAGATCATCTTAGAGGGAAAAAACATCAACAATATTTTGCAGAAAGGATTGAAGAGTGAGAAAAGAATTGGTTGTTTCTATAAACAGAGCAGAAAAAAAAAAAATAATGAAAACAAGTCCAAAGGGTTTCCCCTTTGCTTAGTACACTAGCATAAGCAAAAGACATTCAGACAAGCTGAAATATTAAAATGTATTCATAGATCAATTATCATCATTTGTAAGAATAATAAAATAAAATAGCCACTACTGTGTGAAATTAAAAAAAAACAAACCCTAAACTGATATATTGGGAATAAACAATTCTTTTTTTTTAATTTGAAGAGTTCTATTTTATTTTTTTAATTTATTAATTTTAATGCAGTGACATTGATAAATCAGGGTACATATGTTTAGAGAAAACATCTCCAGATTATTTTGACATTTGATTATGTTGCATACCCCTCACCCAAAGTCAAATTGTCTTCCATCACTTCTATCTAGTTTTCTTCGTGCCCCTCTCAATTCAATTATACAGTCTAATCCCAATATATCCATTTAGGAAACAAAAGTTGTGAGCTTTTAAAATAAAGATATGAAAAAAAAGTTAAATAATGTTGGAAAACTATATTTTATTATCTATAGAAGAAGCTACATAAAACTCTATTTCAAAGAAACAAACAGATTCTGATTTCATGCACAGAAGCTCTGGAAAAATCAATAGTTACAAATTGTCACTTGACTAAATCAGACCTTTCTTTAAACTGAAAACCTACTAGTTTTTGTCTTCTAGAAAGGAAGACTGCATAAGTGATAGAAATAAATGGAAAAATGGATGGATGCAAGAATGGCTAGATGAATGGAATATGGTATATCTTCAAGTTCAATTAGGAAATAAATATAGAAAGAGTCACTAAAAATATTGAAAAAAATTTCAATATGAGAAATAATGAATAGTAGTAAAAATAAAACTATTTCTTTTAAAATAATCCCCAAATAAGAACCAAAATAAACTTTGAAACATATAGATGGTGCAGGGCATTGGTGAAGTAAGCAAATAAATAGGGCAAAAAAAAAAACTTACTGTATTTTTTGCTCCATAAGATGTACTTCTTTTTCCCCCAAAAGTGGAAGGGAAATGCCTGTGCATCTTATGGAGTAAAAAATATGGTATTTTATTAAATATTTTAACACACCATTTGGTTCAGAATATTTTTTTTCTTATTTTCCTCCTTAAAACCTTAGGTGTGTCTTATGGTCAGGTGCATTTTAAGGAGCAAAAAATATGGTATTTAAGTAGAAGGGGAAAGTAATATGCATTACTGTAAGGCCAAGGGCCACCGCCATCATGGCCATTCCCATGCAGGTTCTCGTTGGATTCGGACAGATGGCAAAGAAACAGCGAAGTCAAAAACTGGTGGGCCATTCCTTTATTCTAATCTCACAACTGGCCGCTGAGTAAAAACAAAATCACAGGGGGCACCAAAACCCACTCACATGTTCTCCGGTTCCACAACCAGGAGAATCTTTTCTGGTTTTTCCTAGAATCAAAGGCCCCCCTCCAGTCTCAGTGGAGCTTTCAAGAGTCCTCACCTCTGTTCCCCACCTGCACACCTTCTCCCTTCTACTCTCTGCACAAACTGGCTTCTCCTTCAGCACCCTGACATCTTGGCTGCTTCTTCCTTCTCTCTCTGCAAAAACATGGCCTCCTTCCTCCTCCTTCTTCTTCTTAAAGCTTTTTGGCACAAAAACCCCTCCTCCAGCAACATTAGCATAACAATGGCCCTTCCCAAGCAGGAAGGTAATTAGCCATTTCACCTGGTCAGTGTTGTTCACATGGGCAGCACCATTTTTAAAAGAGTGAGCAAACATAATTACATTTTACAAATTTATTTGCCCAACAATTACAAAAAATAAAAGAAACCAAGTCTGTAGTTAACTCAGATCTATTTATTTTTTATATAAATTCATTCAAACTGAGAGTTGAGGCTTCTGATGCAGAAACTGATGAACACAGATCAAATGGAATCTGTAAGTAATGGGACAGTTCTGACAAAGATAATGGTTGAATATGGCTAAAATGCCAAAGGAAAAAGGTCAAATTTCTTGCCTCTCTAAAGACTGAAATTGCTGCGTGTTTTCTTCTCAGTGTGAGCATGCTTAGATTGTCTGAGAATGTATTTCACAGGAAGAAATATTACCCTGTTTCCGCAGCCAGTATTACGCAAAAGAGAATCTCTGAGCCAAATCTAATTTCCTGAATCTCCAGGCAATGAGCTGTAATTATTGCTGTAAATTAATTATTTTAGGAAAAATATCATGCCATAGTGTATGGCACAATGACCAGAAGTGGGAAAGAACTGCTGGGTAACTGACCTATTCCAATGAAAGAGGAAAGCCTTTGTCTCTAAGTCGTTAGACTTTCCCCAACTCACTCTTAGGTCCTGTTTAGAAAAAAAAAAATCAGAGAAACATGGAAGCTATGCAGCATATGTGGGGAAATAGCTGTGATATGAGAATGTATTTCAAATCTTAGAGTAAAAAAAATCACATTATGATTTCAACCATATGAAAATGTGAAAAACACTGTAAAGAAATATAGAAAAATGGTTAACAGATGGACGGGATTAGTAGGATTATGTTCTTTTTTTTCTTTTCAGTACTTACCAAATTATTTTGATTATGTAATATAATTACTAATTTTTTTTAAGGATTATGTACTTTTTTTTTCTTTTCAGTGCTTACCAAATTATTTTGATGATGTAATGTAATTACTAATTTTTAAAAATTACATGTAACAAATGCTTTTAGTTCTAAGATCATTTAGATTGAGAGAGACTATGGTTCATTTAAAGAAAAATACCAGTGTGTACTTGAATTCTCCCCAAAGAGCTTACATTTAAACACAGACAAATGAACAAGTATATGTTTCCAATCATTTATTGATGAAATCTTGAACTTCTACCTATTGTTCATGTTGCCTATAATAAAAATTTGTTAGCAGTATTGTAGTAGTTTTGTTTTATTGTGAAACTAGATATACTAGACAACCAGGTAGACATTATAATTTCCTGTCCATATGGAGGTATTACTGAGAATAAAATTCATAAAATAATAGCAAGCACCAAGCTACACTTTGCAGTACTAGAGAGTAAGACAGTGGCAAAGCCTCCTTCACTACCAACACAGCTTTCCGTATCCAAGGACCAATCTGAATGCCAAGGCAACTGTGTCCATCACCTGTGAATACCTATCCAGGTATGACTAATCATTTTCATCTCTCTATTTATTTATCTAAAGGCCTGTATACTTGTTGTATTTGTGCTATTTGGGGGAATAGGCTACAAACATTACTAACTTTCTTAATATACAGAAAGTTTTTAAAAGTCAGTGAAAATATTATAAGTTGCAGGAGACAGTAGAGTACATTTACTGAGTGTTGTTATGATTTATTAAATGAATTTCTGAATAGTCTTTTAGATGAAACTTTATTAATAACAGACATGCTTATTATATAATACAGCTATTCAGTGCGAAAAGGAATTAGAGAAAAGTAAGATATAATCTGGGGAAAATGGAAGCTACAAGAGATAGAAAATAAAGCTAGAAGGAAGTTAAATTCACACATAAATGTAAAGACTTTTGTAGGATAAGGACAGAGGAAGACAATAAAAGCAAAGGAAAACCTATCTGAACATGCCCGGGGCGCTGTCAGTAATGCTCAGCATTTCTACTTACAGGAGTACCAGTGATCCAACTTGAAATGAGAATGAGGAGTAAGAGAGCGTTCTTAAGATAAAAATGAATTTAATTATAGTTACACAATTTGTTTTAGCTTTGAAGAAACTTCCTTGATGGAGAGGTTTGGCAAAAGATCAGGATTTAGTAGCAATTGTTTTATAGATAAAGATTTAAAACTGAAATAGAGAATAATGGCTTGTCCAAAGTAAGCAATATTTGTGAACTGAAGACTAAGATACAAAGTTTGGGGATTTGCCATGGTTGAGAAGCTGAAGGAAAAAGAGGAGCTGGTAATTGTGGGGAAGAAGAGACAGAAGAGAAATGTAAACCACTCCAGATCAGGGAGAGGAAAATGAAGGGGAGTTCAGGAAGGTCCAAAGTTGTCAACACAAGAAGTATCACTGAGATGTCAAAGGAAGAGGACTGAAGAGAAGCTTTTAAATCAAAGCGCATTGTAAAGCCATTAGGAAATACTGGATCCAATTCAATGATAGAAGCAAAAACAAAAAGAAGGTAGTCAGAAACTGGATTTTGGCTGCTAAGAGAATGATAGAAGGTAAGCCAATGGCTAAGAAGCACAACAGAGTTAGTGAGCAGTGTTTTTATTCAGATGAGAAAACTAGATTTTTCATACATACACATTGAGAACAGGAAACAACAAAGAAAGACTGATGGTCATAAAGAGAGGAAGAAGTGTATGAGAATAATGTTGGAGATAGAGATTAATGGGATCAAAAGAGAAGAGCATGACCAACATGGTTTGCTTAAGCAGGAAGGGGCCTAGAACACAGAAATGAGAGAAAAGTAAGGGGGCTTAGAAAGGAACTATGCATTCCTTTTAAAGGTCAGGATCAGTTATCCAATGTAAATGATGATGAAATTAGGTAGAACAGATACAGATATAATATGAAGATAGATAGAAGACAGTGCCTCCAAAAAGGGCATTAAACACTGTTGAGTAGCACTAATGAAGTGTGACGACATTGACCCTTCAAAAGCCAAGTTCATGTCTTGCTTTAGCAAAAAGGAAAAAGAAAAGTAGGATAGGGGACAGGTATGCACAAGGCATAAGGTATGAGTGGCCTGTGTTCAGGGTCAGTTAGAAATTCAGTGAGAGTGGAGCATAAAGTGTGTGTCAGAAAATTAAGTATTTGGGGAAGAAGCAAATGACAGCTTTCTTAAAAGAATTCTAGGCTAATGGTAGAAATAAATTTGTGCCTGACCAGGCAGTGGCACAGTGGATAGAGCATCGGACTGGAATTTTGGAGGACTCAGGTTTGAGACCCCCGGGGTCGCCAGCTTGAGCTTGGGTTTATATGGTTTGAGCAAAGCTCACCAGCTTGGACCCTAGGTCACTGGCTTGGGCAAGGGGTTGCTCGGTCTGCTGAAGGCCCACAGTCAAGGCACATATGAAAAAGCAATCAGTGAACAACTAAAGTGTCTCAACAAAACTGATGATTGATGCTTCTCATCTCTCTCCATTCCTGTCTGTCTGTTCCTCTCTCTGACTCTCTCTCTGTCTCTGTAAAAAAAAAAAAAAAAGAAAGAAATAACTTTTGTTACTCATCCTAGTGACAAAAAAGAGCTAGGTCACCTTATATGCCTCAAGACACAGTCCCATAATCTTCTTCTGCACATAGCTGATGTGTATGTTAACCAATAATTAAGTAAAATCAAATCTTGACACAGCTGGTTAAGCTTCCGAGCACTTTCTATTATGCAAACTTCTCTCTGCCAGGGTTTACGCATCCAATGCAATTGAAGAGCTAGTTAAGCATCTAGATAATGAGTAGGAAAACCAACTAATTTAAATCTATCTTTATATTTTATTTTTTTAACTAAGAGATGGGCTTACTATAATTGTGAGGTGTTCTCCCTTATACCTTCCTTTAAAATATAAAATAAGGCATCCAAGAGTCTTCTCTCCAGGCAAAAAGCAATGCTTCTACTTATAAGATATTAAAAGTAAAGGTATTTTATTTTCCTTGAGTACACTTAAAATTACTGATAGTTGCCAGAATTTTTTTTATTAAGTCTTTTGCCAATTTATGTATCTATTCATCTGACATTTTACTACATACTTCCTTAAGTACAGTCAATGAAAACAGAAGCAATTCCTAGTCTCACTGAGCTTATAGTCAAATAATAACACAAATAAACACATAGGTAAAAATCAGTGTTTTATGCTAAAGAAATATTTGATCCTATTAGATTGTAACACATATGCACGAACACAAATACTAACCTAAATTGGAGATTGGTGGAAGCTTCCCTAAAAAAAGTGACACATAAATTAAAATCTAAACATTGATGTAAGTGTTAACTAGAAAAAGGAAAGATAAAAAGACTTTCAAAGAAAGACTACTGGGAATTTGCTAAGAATAGATTTCGGGTGCTCTCATCACACACACACAAAAATGGTAACAAAATGATATATACTAATTAGCATTACTGTAGTAATCATTTTACTATGTATATGTATATCAAAAATGATAGGCCCTGGCCGGTTGGCTCAGTAGATAGAGTATCGACCTAGCATGCAGATGTCTCGGGTTCGATCCCTGGTCAGGGCACCTGTGAGAAGCAACCATCTGTTTCTCTTCCCCTCCCTCTCTCCCTTCTCTCTCTCTTCCCCACTTGCAGCCAGTGGCTTGATTGGTCTGAGCATTGGCCCCAGGCACTGAGGATATCTTGGTTGATTCAAGCATTGGCACATGACAAGGATTGCTGGGTGGATCCTGATTGGCGTACACACTGGAGTGTGTCTATCTTCCCTCCTCTCACTTAAAAAAAAAATTATATTGCACATCTTCTAGGTATACAACTGTTATTAAAAATAAAGAACAAGTGGGAAGACCTGCAGGGACAGGGAGCCTACAGCATCATCTATCCTACATACCTATTCTCACCTAACACCCACATAATTGGGACACAGGAGGGTGGGTAGGAAGAGCCCCATGGTCTTCTGAGAAGCATTATAGGACTGACACAATAGAGTAAGTCCTCTCTCACCTTGAGAGAGGACTCAGATTACTTGTTACCAGTAGCTCAAGGGAGAGTTATATTTCTTTAAGTAATATTATAGTAACACTAACAACTTTGTTCCTTAAAAGTCTTCATTCTTAATAAAATAATAAATCTAGCAAGGCATAGAGAGCAGGAAGAGTTCCCAATGGTTCCCAAAAGGGAGAATACTAGATTGTTAATAAGGGTTCTACTCAAAGTGCTGGTATTAAACATGTTTTTAAAAGTCTGTTGTCCTAGAGTAAATAAGAACAGGGCAATGTAAGGCAGTAAAAAATACCTAACTCTCTCAGGTTTATGAATGAGGGCTCAGAGCAAGAGAAGTAATGAGCAGCCCAAAGATATAGTCTAGGCCTTTTTATGCCAGAAGGACTTGGGCACAAGGAAACATATCCTCTCCTTCAGAGAGTGACAGAGAACTCTGACTGTGTACTGAATTTATTTCATTTTCTTAATGTAGCGTGTCTCAGTCTGTGGTTTCTCATTTGTTTATGCTCATGTAGCCAACTGTGCATTGCTACAAAAAGGAATCTGAGATCTGAAAAAGAAGCAACATTTCTTTTCCACCAAAATGTATATTGCTGAACAAATCACTCTTTCCCAAAATATAAAACTTGAGTAACAAATTTTCATCCAACATTTTGTAAAAAGCCTTGAAATAGGTATCTCTCATGCAGCGAAACAAAAGGCATTCTGTTTACAGATCGAATCACTTTAATGAGCAGAGCAGAGCCGTAGACATGGCAGTAATCGCCCGCTTTTCATCTCCAGCCCTGTTTGGATGGGCTTAAAAAATGTTAATTCAAACTAGTCTTCAAAATCTCATCAAAGAAAATCAATCAGATGTGGTAGCCAAAATAGTATGATAGAATCCATTTGCATTTTTATTAACGTTTACATAAAGCTATTCAGAAGTCAGACTTACTGCCATCTAAATTGTAAATCATACAAATGTTATTGTATGCAACATTGTGCTTGCACACAGATGGACAGCCTAAAAGAGCCATATTCCCTCTGACAACTGGTCTTATGGATTCTTAAATGAATGCAGAAAAGGATTTATGTTGATATGTCTGTGGTCCAAAACCCCTACTGGGTGGGTACCATTGATTTGAATGTTGTAGCAATCAATTAACCAGTAGACCAGAATAAAGCATTATGCTGCTTGTCAGTTTTCTTCTTTCTCAGACATTTTTAGGCTATTATTAGGTAGTGAGAGTTTTTCCTGCATTAATAGTTCACATTTAATTCTAATGCTCATCTCAGTAAAGATTCTCTTGCAGCAAGGCTGTTAAAAGGGGTATAGCATACATCAGGCCATGCTTGCTTCATTCTTTGTGAGCATCAAACAACTGTCATTCTGCTAAATGAGTTGTCATTAGCAGGCAGAGCCTTCTGAAGTCACACAGAAGGAAATCTAACTGAAATAATGACTATTGCAGAAGCCTTAATAGAGTTTGGACGCTTTAGGGGTTCCCTTCCCCCACTCCCTCCATCCAATGCTTTAAGCAGTCTTTCTACAGTAGGGATATTTGGCTTGGGACGATGACCTAAAATTACCTCTGAATTCTGGCACCGTATTTCAGCTCAAGCATGAATGTTCTCTCCTCTCAGCCAGCATTATTGGCAAGCATCTCATGAACTGCCGAGTATATTCCTGCAAGGGGAATAATGAATAAGTTAGGATGACTTGAAAATATAAATTAGCAATGGTTTCCATTTCACTCTAGAATTCTGTGGAAAATTATAGCCTTGGCTTTTTGGTCTTCCTTTATAGTTTTACTACAATGATTTCAATACCTTCCTCAAATTCAGACCTTATTCTGCTAATAGATTTTCAACCCCAGACACCTGTCACTTTTTCCCATCTTTCTTTCAAATAAATGGTGTGACATTATGTGCCCCATATTCCAGTCTATCATGTCAGAATTTGCACTTTTGTGATTTGCTGCTTTTCTATTGAATTTCTGTTTTGGACTAAATGAAGAAATAGTCATACTTGTGGAGTGATTGAACTTTTCTAGAGACAAAATGGTTATTATTTTATTGATTCAGAACATTAATTAGAGCCCTATGAGAGTAGTTGTTCCCAAAGTGAAGTCCCTCACTACTTAGGGGCTTGTAAATATATTGATAGAAATCTTTAAGTGACTTGAAATATTTAAAAAATTAATATAGTAATCATGTGTTTGCCCAGATGAGACTTCCTCTCCCTCTCCCCTTCTTTCTCCCTTCCCCTTCCACTGCCAGTGGCTCAGTTGGTCCAAGCATTGGCCCTGGGTGCTGAGTTGATTCAAGCACCAGTTGATTCAAGCATCAGGCCCAGGCGAGAGTTGATAGCACCCAGTCACAGTACATGCAGAAGTCTGTCTCACTATCTCCCTCCTCTCACTTAAAAAATAAAATAAAATTTTATTTATTGACTTAAGAGAGAAAGGAAGAGATAGAAAGAAACAGACACAAACATCAATCTGTTTCTGTGTGTGCTCTGAACTGGCAATCTTTGCATATTTTGAGGATGCTTTAAGCAACCAAGCTATTCTGCCAGGGCCTCTCTTAGTAACCTTCAAAAGAAAAATATAGTATTACTTAACTAGTCACCATGCTGTACATTATATCTTCAGGACTTATAATTAGAATTTGTACCTTTGTTGACCACCATAAAATTGGTAAATGTGGTAAATGATCATTTTTATCTTTAATTTTTGTTTTTGACAAGAAAAATAAAATATTAAAAAACTCCAAAGAGAAATATAGCAACCTTATGTGCAAATCCTCCCTGGATGAATATGTGTTCATATTTTGTCGTTTTTTTCTTAATTTATTTTATAAAAGAAACAAAGCCCACTTTTATCTCTTCCCCAATCCTAATCCTCGCATTGCTTTTCCAAACTCAACTATTGACATGAATTTGATTTATAGCTTTCTAATCCATGTTTTAATGTTTTTTATTAAATATATGTATGTCTCTATAAATAATATATATTAATTTGTGTGAATTTTAAAATTTTATACAAATACTGTCATTCTATAGGCATTACTTGCTATCTTGCTTCTTAAAATTGAAAATTATTAAAAATATTTTTCATTGACTTGAGAGAGAAGGAGGAAGGGACAGAAGAGAGAGAAATCAATTTGTTGTTCCAAGTAGTTGTTCCATTCAGTTGTACACTCATTGGTTGCTTCTCGTATGTGCCCTGGCCAGGGGTCAAAATGCAACCCCAGTGCACTGGAATGACACTCTATCCACTGAGCCACTCAGCCAGGGACTCAACAGTTTTTACATTTAGGTTTAGTTTCATTTTTCTATTGAATAGTTTTTTATTTTATAACTATAGACAAATTTATTTCTTAATGTTTTTAATAGCAGACATGAAGGTTTTATCCTATTTTTTATTACAAATAATACTGCACTGAACATAGTTATGTATGTCTCCTGACATATGTATAGGAAGAAAGATTCTTAGGTTAAAAAAAGCATAACAAATTGAAGGCTTTCAAATATTTCTATGGTAAGGTCTATAGGGTTCAGAGCATAAAGAGTGTTCATTAAAGCAAGCATGGGAGAAGAAAAATACCACCTTTTTTTGTTGATAATGAGAAGGCTTAATATGTTTTAAGTGGCATCTTTAAAAAATATATTTAAACAGTACTAAGAAAAAAATATATTTAATTCTGGTTGCAGAGTGATCCTACTTTCCTTGAAAAAAAAATCTTCAAAGCAAGTAAAATGATTACAGATATATTCCATTTCTCAAAAATAATGTTCATATACCTAGATCTCACCTTCTCAGTGTTTGAGCTCAGCCTCTCAAATATCAATTCCCCAGCAGGGTTCTTCCACTTTAGCCAAACCTCCCTACACTACAGAGAAAACTTCTATTTGACCTCTTCTGTGCTTTGGTCCTACTGCACCCAGTGTGGAGAGGCCCTGATCTGGTTCATGTATTCTTTCTCTGCTCTTGATTCTTATAATACTTAGTCTGAGCATTTCACTCACTTATTCACTGATATTCTCACTGCCAATGATAGGTGTTTTGAGATAATGAAAATCAGATCTTTAAGATTTCAGCCAAGCAATTTTTAAATTCTACTGCCTTCATGTTCTAAGGTTTCTGTAACAATGACAGAACAATCTAGATATATAAATAGTTAACCTAGTCTCTTTTCTTAGAGATGGAAATTTTCTAGATTAGTGAGTCATAGTTATAGTATCATTTTAATGAGACTCATAATAAAAATAGCCAAAGTTTATGAACTGTTTACTCTGGGTCAGGGTTTATGCTAAACTCTCAATATGTACTAATGCATTTAATCCTTTTAATGACTGAAGAAATAAAAGGCATAGAGGGATTAAATAAGTACCATAGATTAAGTCACATAGTTGGTAGGCAGCTGAGTCAGGCTTCAATCCCAAGTCTGTCTTATTCCATAGCCTGATTATATTAAATTGCCTTCCATGTTAGTAACTAGAGGAATATGTCCCTGAGTCTGCTAAAAACAAAAACAAACAAACAAAAATCAAACAAACAAACAAAAAACCCCATTCATGGGTGGAAGAAAAAGCAGTATGGAGCAATGTAAAAGAGGTCAAATCTGGACTCACTTCAACTTGAGTTCAAACCCCACTTCTATTATTTACGAGCAGTATGGTGAGTTATTAATGGCGTACAACCGTAGTTTCTCTATCACAGAAAGTCCTCTGGGACCTTGTCTGTTCATATACATACAATATTTGGTCTCTGTAGATTCTTATTCCATGTTGTCATAGTGTTTGGTGCATGTCTGTTTCAGCAGCTACATTATGTTGTACTTTTATACATTTATTAAAAGAATCCATTCATCAAGTACCTACATGATGTGCTGGATTCTATACCAGATGCAGGGACCACTGGTAAAATTTATAGAACCCTGCTCTCATGGGACTTAAAGGCCAATGGGGAAAGGGAGACAATGAAATATAAATAAATAAAATAAATACATATATAAAAATATAAAGCTAGATAAATTTAATACAAAGAGTTAATATTGGGTAATAAGGAACAACTTGGTAGCCATTTTAGTTTGGGTAGTTAAGAAAGGCTTCTCTAAAAGAGTGAAATTTAAGCTACTAAACAAGTCACAAGAAGGATCTCATCTTATAAATATTGAGGGAAATGAGGTCCCAAGCCAAAGGAAGAGCTTGAGCAATGGTTCTCCTGCTACTAGACCATGAGCTCCAGTTCAAACCATTTTATGTGTTTCTGATTGCTTTCTTGTGGTGCCTTTAACATGTTACTCTCTTCATTGTGTATTAGTGAGCCATTGCTTCAGTAAATGCTGTGTAAAAAACAATATCAATTCTCTTCTTAAAATCCTTCAGTGACTACTTCCTATTGGGCTTAGAATAAAATTCAAATAAAATCCCTGAAGATAAGAACTACATATGGAAGAGACAAGATGGCGATAGAGTAGGCGGACGTACCAACTTCCACCTCCCAGAACCAAAGTAGATTACAACCTAATTTTAAGAACCATCATCTGGAAAAACCAACTTTGGACTAAACTAAGAGGACTCTTCAACCAAGGAACACTGAAGAAACCACACTGAGACTGGTAGGAAAAGTGGAAATGCAGAGAGGGCTGCCAGCGCCCTGGGGCGAACGGCAGCCAGGAGAGACTTGCATGGTGGGAAGTGAGTTTAGCAGAGAGGGGAGGATCCTGAGCCCCAGCAGCAAACCCCCAGCCTGCAGCCCCAGAATCTAGAAGAGGTGTATGGACAGTATTTAGCTGGAAACAATTCAGGATACTGTTTCTGAGAAAGAGACTGATTTCTCAGACACAGGATTCTTCTTAAAGGGACCGCGCAGAAAACCACTCTCACAACCACTTACCCAGGGCTCCAGGGGGACAGGGGGAGAGGAGAGAACTGTAGTAGCAGGAAGAGAGAGTAATCTAGGAGGCACAGAGAGAAACATTTTGAGAGATAGTCACCCTAACCACTGGGATGAGTCACTCCCCAAATCTGAAGTGAATATTTCCCCTGGAAACAGCAATACCAGTGAAGGGAAGCAGGGCACCAGCCAAACAAGCTCTCCTGCGATACTTAGAGCAGAGTCGATTAGAAGCAGGGAGCTTTCAGGACTACAGTAGTGAGTCTTAGGTTCTGAGGTGCAGTGCTCCCACACACATGGCTGAGGGCTTGTCAAAGGGTGGGAGGCGGTGGGACATGAAAGCGTGGTTCTGTCAGCAAGGGCAGAAGCCAGCTGGCCACCACTGAGGACCAGGTGTGAGCTCAGTCTTGCCTGGCTGGGGAGGAAGGTACATGCGAAAGTTGTCAAGCCCAGCTGTGGGCCACCTGCAATCCAGCCTGTGGGGGAAGGGCAGGAGCCCCAGAAGGGGTGGAGGACTTCCCTTGTGCAAGGATGCAAGAGCACAGCCTTGCCCTGCCCACAGAACTGAGGCTTGTGGCCTGATCCAGAAGCCAGCTCCTCCTGCGGGGGTGGAGCAAGAGCCCAGAACAGGAGGAGTCCCACCACTGAGCATGGGCACGCAGCCCTGCCCAGCTGGTGGAGCCAAGGTTTGCAGCCGTCCCACAAGCAGGCTTCTCCTGCAGAGGTGGGGTGAAAGTCCAGAATCAGGTAGAGACCTGGAGCTGAGCAAAGGTGCTCACCCCTGCCCACAGGGCAGAGAATAACCTCACCTGCAGGGGTGGGGCGAATGCCGAGGCCACTGAGGCTACCGAGGCTTGTACACCCGAGCACGTGATCACAGCCACTCCTGTGAAGGAGAGGTGGGAACCACAGCAACAGTCCCAGTGGGCTGGTACAAGTAATGCCCATACCCCAACACCCTAGGCAGCAGCAGCAGAGGGGGTGGTGGGCCTGCAGACAGATCACACCTAGGCAACACAGAGGCCACACCCAGTGGACTCCAATGGCCAAAACCTTCTTTTACACAGAAAAAATGAGAAGGAAGAGAAATGCAACACAAATGAATCAAGAGAAATCTCCAGAAAAGGACCTGAATGAGTCAGATATAACCAAATTACCAGATGCAGAGTTTAAAATAATGATTGTTAGGATGCTCAAAGATCTTAGAACAACAATCGATGGTGAATACAAACACCTAAATAAAGAGATAGCAAATATAAAAAAGGACATTGAAATAATTAAAAGGAATCAGTCAGATATGACAAATACAATATCAGAAATGAAGAACAAAATGGAAGGAATTAAAAGCAGGATGGGTAAAACTGAGAATCGAATCACCAAGTTAGTGGACAAGATAAATGAAGGCACAGAAGAAGAGCAGAAAAAAAGAAAAGAGACTCAAAAAGTCTGAGGAAACTCTAAGAGAGCTCTGTGACAACATGAAGAGAAATAACATTGCATCATAGGGGTTCTTGAAGAGGAAGAGAAAGAACAGGGGATAGAGACTTTATTCAAACATATCATAGCTGAAAACTTAATTTATATCATAAATTAAGGCAGGAAAACATCTCACAAGTCCAAGAAGGATAGAGAACTCCATTAAAGAGAAACTCAAAGAAATCTACACCAAAGCACTTCATAATTAAAATATCAAAGCTAAGTGATAAAGAGAAAACATTAAAAGCTGCTAGAAAAATAAAAGGATATCAACTACAAAGGAGCCCCCATAAGGATGACTTCCAACTTCTCAAGAGAAACACTTGAGGCCAAAAGGAAATGGCAAGAAATATTCAAAGTAATGCAGAACAAGAGCTTACAACCAAGACTACTTTTTCCAGCCAAACAATCATTTAAAATTAAGGAGAAATAAAAATCTTTCCAGACCAAAAAAAAAAATCAAGGAATTCACTACAACCAAACCAATGCTGCAAGAAATGTAAACGGGTCTGCTGTAAACAGATCAAAGGGGAAAAAGAATATAGCAAAAGAAAAATACAGCTTTAAAGAATAAAATGGCAGTAAACAACTACATATCAATAATAACCTTAAATGTAAATGGATAAAATGATCTGATCAAAAGACATAGGGTAGCTGCATGGATAAGAAAACAGGACCCAAACATATGCTGTCTACAAGAAACACACCTTAAAACAAAAGATGCACATAGACTGAAGATAAAAGGATGGAAAAAAAATTTCATGCAAATGGAAATGAAAAAAAAACTGGGGTAGCAATACTTATATCAGAAAAAATGAACTTTAAAACAAAGTAAGAGATAAAAAAGGTCATTACATAATGATAAAGGGAGCAATCCAACAGGAAGATATAACCGTTATAAATATCTATGCACCTAATATAGGAGCACCTAAATATATAAAGCAGACTTTGTGGATTTAAAGGGCGAGATCAACAGCAATACTATAATAGTAGGAGATTTCAATACCCACTAATACACTAGATAGATCCTCAAGAAAGAAAATTAACAAAGAAACAGAAGACTTAAAGGACATACTAGATCAACTCAAGTTAATAGATATCTTCAGAACCTTTCACCCTAAAGCAGCAGAATATACATTCTTTTCAAGTGCTCATGGTACATCATCTAGGACAGACTACATGTTAGGGCACAAAAGTGGTCTCAACAAATTTAAGAAGATTGAAATTATATTGAGCACTTTCTCTGATCACAATGGCATAAAACTAGAAATCAACCATAAAAGAAAAACTGAAAAATACTCAAACACTTGAAAACTAAATAGCATGTTATTAAATAACAAATGGGTTAACAATGAGATCAAAGAAGAAATAAAAAAATTCCTAGAAATGAACAATAATGAGCATACATCAACTCAAAATTTATGGGACACAGCAAAAGCAGTCCTGAGAGGGAAGTTTATAACATTACAGGCATACCTTAAGAAGCTAGAAAAAGCTCAAATAAACAATTTAACCCTGCATCTAAAAGAACTAGAAAAAGAACAGCAAGTGAAGCCCAGAGGTAGTAGAAGTAAGAAAATAATAAAGATCAGAGTGAAAATAAATGACAGAGAAGCTAAAGAAACAATACAGAGGATCAATGAAACCAGGAGCTGGTTCTTTGAAAAGGTAAACAAGATCAATGAACCTTTAACCAGACTCACCAAGAAAAAAAGATAGAGGATTCAAATAAATAAAATTAGAAATGAGAGGGGAGAAATAACAACTGACACAACAGAAATACAAAATATTGTAAGAAAATACTATGAAGAACTGTATGCCAAAAAACTAGACAACCTAGATGAAATGGAAAAATTCCTTGAAACATATAATCTTCCAAAAATTAATCTGGAAGAATCAGAAAACCTAAACAGATCAATTACACCAAATGAGATTGAAACAGTTATCAAAAAATTCCCAACAAAGAAAAGTCCTGGGCCTGATGGCTTCACAAGTGAATTCTACCAAATATTCAAACAAGAACTAACTCCTATCCTTCTCAAACTATTTCAAAAAATTCAAGAGGAAGGAACACTTCCAAGTTCCTTTTATGAGGTGAGTATAATTCTGATCCCAAAACCAGGCAAAGACAACACAAAGAAAGAAAATCATAGGCCAATATCCTTGATGAATTTAGATGCTAAAATCCTCAACAAAATATTAGCAAACCGGTTTCAGCAATATATGAAAAAAATCATACACCATGATCAAGTGGGATTTATTCTTGGGAGGCAAGGCTGGTACAATATTCGCAAATCAATCAATGTGATTCATCATATAAACAAAAGGAAGGGAAAAAACCACATGATAATTTCAATAGATGCAGAAAAAGCATTTGATAAAATCCAGCACCCACTGATGATCAAAACTCTCAGCAAAGTGGGAATACAGGAAACATACCTCAACATGATAAAGGCCATCTATGAAAAACCCACAGCCAACATCATACTCAATGGGCAAAAGTTAAAAGCAATTCCCTTAAGATCAGGAACAAGGCAGGGGTGCCTACTTTCACCACTCTTATTCAACATAGTTCTGGAAGTCCTAGCCACAGTAATCAGACAAGAAAAAGAAATAAAATGCATCCAATTTGGAAAAGAAGAAGTAAAACTATCATTATTTGCAGATGATATGATATTGTATATAGAAAACCCTATAGTCTCAGTCATAAAACTACTGGACCTGATAAATGATTTCAGCAAGGTGGCAGGATATAAAATTAATACTCAGAAATCAGAGGTATTTTTATACACTAAAAATGAACTGTCAGAAAGAGAAATTAAGGAAGCAATCCCCTTCACCATTGCAACCAAAAAAAATGAAGTACCTAAGAATAAATTTAACTAGGGAGATTAAAGACTTGTACTCAAAAAATTATAAAACATTGATAAAAGAAATCAGAGAAGATACAAACAAGTGGAAGCATATACCATGCTCATGGTTTGGAAGAATAAACATCCTTAAAATGTCTATATTTCTCAAAGCAATTTATAAATTCAATGCAATACCAATAAAAATACCAATGACTTACTTCAAAGATATAGATCACATATTCCAAAATTTTATATGGAACCAAAAGAGAACACAAATAGCCTCAGCAATCTTGAAAAGGAATAATAAAGTGGGAGGTATCACACTTCCGGATATCAAGTTATATACTACAAGGCCATTGTACAAAACACTCTGATACCAGCGTAAGAACAGGCATATAGATCAATGGAACAGAACAGAGAACCCAGAAATAAACCCACACCTTTATGGACAACTGATATTTGACAAAGGAGGTAAGGGCATACAATGGAGTAAAGACAGCCTCTTCAACAAATGGTGTTGGGAAAATTGGACAGCTACCTGCAAAAAATAAAACTAGACCACCATCTTATACCATTCACAAAAATAGACTCAAAATGCATAAAAGTCTTAAATGTAAGCCATAAAACCATAAGCATCCTAGAAGAAAACATAAGCAGTAAGCTCTCTGACATCTCTCACAGCAATATATTTGCCAATTTATCTCCATGGGCAAGTGAAATAAAAGACAGGATAAACAAATTAGACTATATTAAACTAAAAAGTTTTTGCGTAGCTAAAGACAATAAGAACAGAACAAAAAAACAAACTACACAATGGGAGAACATATTTGACAATACATCTGATAAGGGTTTAATAATCAAAATTTATAAAAAACTTGTAAACTTCAATACCAGGAAGACAATCCAATCAAAAAGTGGGTGAAAGAAATGAATAGACACTTCTCCAAAGAGGACATACAGATGGCCAATAGGCATATGAAAAAATGCTCAACATCACTAATCATTAGAGAAATGCAGATTAAAACCACAATGAGATATCACCTCCCACCAGTCAGAATGGAGCATCAAGAAAACAACACAGAATAAGTGCTGGCAAGGATGTGGAGAAACGGGAACCCTCCTGCACTGCTGCTGGGAATGCAGACTGGTGCAGCCACTGTGGAAAACAGTATGAAGATTCCTCAAAAAATTAAAAATCGAGCTGCCTTTTGACTCAGATATACCACTTTTAGGAATATACCCCAAGAACACCATAGCACTGTTTGAAAAGAAGAAATGCACCTACATGTTTATGGCAGCATTGTTCACAATAGCAAAGATCTGGAAACAGCCCAAGTGTCCGTCAGTGGATGAGTGGATTAAAAAGCTTGGTACATATATACTATGGAATACTACTCAGCCTTAAGAAATGATGACATCGGATCATTTACAACAACATGGATGGACCTTGATAATATTATACTGAGCGAAATAAGTAAATCAGAAAAAACTAAGAACTATATTATTCCATACATAGATGGGACATAAAAAGGAGACTCAGAGACAGGGACAAGAGTGTGGGCGTTATGGTGTGGAGGGGAGGAGAGGAAGGAAGTTGGGGGAGGGGAGGGGCACCAAGAAAATTAGTTAGAAGGTGATGGAAGACAATTGGACTTTGGGGGATGGGAATGCAGCATAATCAAATGTCAAATTAACCTAGAGATGTTTTCTCTGAACATATGTACCCTGATTTATCAATGTCACCCCATTAAAATTAATTTTAAAAAATTCAAAAAAAAAGGTTTTAAAACAGGTTTCAATAATGTATCAACTTTGAACTTGCAATAAGTCATTTTACCTCTCTTAGTCTTGATTGCCTTTAAAAGTATCTATATTTATAAAATGAGGATATTAATAAATCAGACAGAAAATGGTAACAAATGTGACAGTACTGGCTTGTGATAAGATTCTAAGTGTTAGTTAAATCTGATTCTTCAAAATTGTTTAACCATTTTATGTCTGTTTTCTGTATTCTCCCCCTCCCCAGTAAAACAATGAGTTCATTTGCTCGGTTAAAAAACGAACAAACAAAGAAAAAACACCATTTTTATGTTAAAAAAAGAGAATTACATATGTCTGGTTTTCCACCAGTGTCTCCACCAAGTACTGGTTTTGGTGTCTGACATGAAGTAGACATACTTGAGCTCCCAAACTAGCAATAAAGACTGTGTGACTGAGCCTGGGCTCTGTATGCTAGCTCTTCAAGCCCCTCAGGGATTACAGTTCACTTTCTCCTTTATATTTTAAACCATTCTTTTACTAGTACTGGTCCTTTGACATTCAGCACATGTTTTTTCCTATCTGAAAAGCAAAATCAACTAACAGTAATAGCAACAACAACAAAAAAATCCATCACCTTTCATTCCTTTAGCTGATAACCCTCTTCCTTCTCAAATGACAGGACTTTACTTTTTACTAACTTTCTGAAAGTTGCTTCTGCTCACCTTAGGCTAAAATTTGTGAGGCACCCATATTATACATAATTGACAACTCAATGGGCATAGTTTTCCTCTTGTTAGCAGGCTACTGGGTTTCCTTTGGGGCTTTCAGTCTATTTTTTCATGTAAGTATTCCACAGAGCATTGCTTCTGACCACAGGAAAAGGAGTGCGCCAGAGCCCAGGCTCATGGAATTCACGACTTTGCCATGTTCTTCCCATCCTGAAGCAGCTGGATTGATGGAGTGGTGGAATGGCCTTTTAAAGACTCAGTTATTGTGCCAGCTAAGTGACGATTTCTAGCAGGGCTGGGGCAAGGTTCTGCAGAAGGCTATTTAAGCTTGGAATCAGCACTAGACCTGGTGCTATTTCTCCCATAGCCAAGATTCACAGGTCCAGAAATCAGGGGTGGAAACAAGAGTGGCACCACTCACTATTGTTACCCTTTAGTAAAACC
The DNA here is from genome assembly GCF_036850995.1 of Saccopteryx leptura. Classification (NCBI taxonomy): domain Eukaryota; kingdom Metazoa; phylum Chordata; class Mammalia; order Chiroptera; family Emballonuridae; genus Saccopteryx; species Saccopteryx leptura. Next base: position 76,482,225 of record NC_089510.1, on the reverse strand, counting down.
TTTGCCTGCTATTCCTATCACTTTATGCTTCACTGGCTCAGCAGTTTTAATTTCAAAGACAAGAATGCTTCCACCAGGAGACATAACAACGATTCCATTGAATGGAACTTAAGACTGCCACTTTTGTTTTTCATGCCTCCGAACCAACAGGCAAAGAAGGGAGTTAATAATGTTGACTGAGGTGATTGATCCTAACTACCCAAGAGAAATTGGATTGCTCCTCTATAATGAGGTAGAGAAGAGTATGTCTGGAATACAGGTGATCCTTTGGTGTTCCCTTAATATTAACAATAGCTTGGAATTAAGGTCATTGGAAAACTATACAAATCCAACCCAGGAAAGACTATTAATGGCCTAGATCCCTTAGGAGTAAAGATTTAGGTCACCCTGCCAGTTGAGTTGCTTGCTGAAGGCAAAGGGGATATAGAATGGGTAGTAAGAGAAGGTAGTTATAACTACCAGCTGAGACCATGTAATAAGTTACAGAAATAAGAACTATAATTATCATGAATGGGAGCTCTTTACTATGTTATATATACTTTCTTGTATATATATATATATATATGTATACACAATATATATATATATGTATATATATACAGATATTAAACAAGTATCTTTGTTTTTTTGTCTCTCTTATTCCCTTATCATGTAATATAAGATATATTAACATAATATCAGAATTTAAGTGTTGTTCATCAGTGTTTAAGTTATGGAAGATTAGAAAAAGGGTAAATATCACTCAGAGACTGCCTTTTCTTCTGGAAAAGAAATGTGTCAACACTAAATAGTTGTATCATGTTTGGGTGGAATTAAGACCTTGTTATTGTCTTAATTATTGGAAATTAAGCATGGTTTTAGAAGATGCATATGGCTGCCAATGTGACAAGAGATCAACTCATGATGCTAATTTTATGTGTCAACTTGACTGGACTAGGAGATACCCAGATGACTAGTACAACATTCTTTCTGGGTATGTCTATAAGAGTGTTTTCAGAAAAAAAAAATAGCATTTAAATTGGTAGACTGGGCATCATACAATCCACCGAGGGACTGAATAGAACAAAAAGGTGGAAGAGGACTAATTTGTTTTTTGTTTGTTTGTTTTTTTGCCTGAGCTGGGTCATTCCTCTGCTCCTACCCCTGGACATTGGCATTCCTGGTTTTCAGGACTTATGACTTGAACCAAGATTTATACCATAAACCCCTAGATTCTTAGGCCTTTGAAATCAGATTTATATCACAGGCTTCCCTGGTTCTCAGGTCTTTGATCTCAGCCTCCATAATCACATGATCTAATTCTAAAATAACTCTTCTCTTACATATATATCTGTATATCTTATTGGTTCTATTTCCCTGGGAAACCCTGACTCATATTCCTTCTTTCCTAAGCTTCTGGTTTCCCTTATATTTTTCCATCCACCTCTTAATCTTCTTCATAGGCTCTTTTCTCATTAGCCTGTTCTAAATGATTTATCCTCAACTCTCTGTTCTTTTTATTTTATGCATAATCCCTGAGGAAGCATACCCAGACTCAAGGCAACAACCAATTTCTACTATGACTCTGCTACTCATGTCTTAGCATTAGCCTAACACCACAGATCTACATAATAATAGTCATTATGTATTGATTCTTCATTACAAAACAGAAATGTGCTTACATGTTTATAAAAATTCTTTGGTTTATTTCTCCAAACTTATGAAGTAGATACATAATTATTTTCTTTTCAGAGAGGAGTTAATAAGGGCTCACTCAGACAAGCTAAGTAAATTGCCCAAGGCCACACAAATAGTGACAAATCTGGGATTTAAACTTAGGTTGCCTGACTCCAATGCCCATGATTTTAAACACTTTATTATATTATTTTACATTCAAGAGTTAATTACTTTTAAATATCTTAATTTCAAATTATATAAGGCATAATTCATCAAGATCCAAACTTAATTTCATGTATTAAGAAGGAAAATCTTTCGAAAAAGTATCCTTTCTGCCCAGGAAACCTTATCTTTTACTGTTTCTTTTGTTTAAAATTGTTTATTTGCATATCTCTTTATGCTGCTTCTTGTGAAAAAGAGCCTTCAGGATAAAACAAAATACATTGAAGCACAGAGTGCATCTGCTTAGGTCAATGGTTCAAAACTAAAATATTCAGCCTGATTTTAGTTTTGCTTAGTTTTGTTTTACTTTGCTTCTGGGTACTGCTCTAGTGAGCTCCTTACACCAGGAAATGAAGGATTAATGGCTGGATGACTTTTCTCTAAGGAACTAGATGAGACAAACATATGGAGAAGAGATGCTTAACCAGGTTATTAGACAAATGAATCAAACATTCAAATGTCTAAAGGCCAAAAGCAAAATAAAAGCTGAAAGAAATGATGTTAAGGAGATGTGTCTACAATCAGATGATTTGTGTTCTACACCCACTTTGCAACTTGACCAATGGAAAAATCATTTAAACAAGCCAGCCCCATATTTTCCACATGTAAGATAGAAACAATTGTAGTACCTAATTTGGGGGAGTCTTGTGAGTGGTAAAAAGATAGGCTGTGGGTAGTTTAGTGCCTTACACCCAGTAAACATTAACCAAAGTTGGCTGAGCCATTACTACCTATGCTTTTTCCATGTCCACTCACTTCACATGCTCTACTGCCTGTACTCTGACAGGCATGCTGAGTACATGTCTATACACTGGTTTCTATACTGACATTAGTGTATGTTTCTAAACCCACCTCAGAATAAGAAGCATGCATGTGAGCCATGACTTCTCAAAAAAAAGGAACAGCAGCTGGAATTCCTATACACTCAGCTAGGTGCTATAACATCTACCCATTTGTGGGGAATTGAGAGAAATTGGATCTAACTCTACCATATCTGACTTTATCAAGCTGCCTGAATACATAAATGGTATGAAGATTGAAAGGCAAGCCCAGGGGAACCTGGAACAGTATTTTGTATTCTTACCTAGAATATTTAGTGTTTTGAGAAAATTAAATGAGACAGATCCTACCTAGCTGTTTTACCTTGTGTTATAGGTAAACTACATTATGAAAATTAATTAAAAGCTTAGGAGAGATGAATTACCACTATCAAATTCTAACTGTGTGAGACATAGAGGCATAGTAATTCAAATTCACCTGCAATGATATCACTGGGGAACAAAATTTTTGTTGCAGCCACAAAAATACTTGTTCTTACCTAATTCGAGTGTGCTGATCTCAAATCTGACATTAGTTTTTCTCTGTAAGCTACAGTTTTTTTGAAATTCAAGATTTTATGTTTTCATCTTGTTGTAAAATTTTCAATATTTAGTTTAACATAATGAAGTAGAGTGTCTTCCCGGGCATCATCTTTGTGAAAAGATAATAATTTATGTAATGCAGTAAATACACTAATACACTAAAAGATATGATTGCCTCAGAATTTATCTACAATTTTGAAATAGATCATATTAAAACACTTATTTTAATTGTAAGATTTGTGCAAAACTTATTTAAATTCTATTTAGGCAAAAATTTGCGTTTGTAGCTCTTGCGTTTGTGTACTTGTTGAGGACAATCTCGTTTGATGCTCCATCAGTAGTCTGCTCATCACTAACAGCTCCAAGATTTTCGGGAAACTTATCAAGGTGACTGTTCAGGATGTGAATCTTAATGCTCATGTTACATCCAATGTTTCAGAAAGCCAATAGCATCCTCTGAACAGAAATTCATAGTTTTCTGCTTTTTTGTTGCCAAGGAAGTTCTTTGTAACTGCCACAAAAGACTGCCATACTGCTTTCTCCTCCTTATTCATCTTCCTGGCAAATTTTTGTCATGTATGAGGGTTTGAATTTGAGGTTCATCGAATACACCTGCTTTTATCTTCTCGAAAGACAAAGCAGGGAAAGCAGAAATAATATGTTGAAAGCATTCACTTTCTCTATTCAAAGCCTGAACAAATTCTTCATTAAGCCAAGTTTGTTGTGAAGTGGGGGAAAAAAATTTACCATTTTAAGGTCCACACAAATGACCCAGTTATGCTCCTCATACTTCAGAAAGTCAAAGACAATTTTTATGTCATTATAATCTTCTCACAGATGAGTTGAATAACCAATTGAAACCGCTGAATAAACATCACCATTGTGTAAAAGAACACATTTCAGACTCCATTTAGAGCTGTAAAGAAATAGCCACCATTCTGTTGGACTGTAAGTGGTAACACCTAGCTGGCTGAGAAGACTACTGATATCATGACAGTAAACAAAGTGTTTGTCTTCAGAAAAAAAGTCCACAAGCCTGACCTGTGGTGGCGCAGAGGATAAAGCATCGACCTGGAAATGCTGAGGTCGCTGGTTTGAAACCCTGGGCTTGCCTGGTCAAGGCACATATGGGAGTTGATGCTTCCAGCTCCTCCCCCCTTCTCCCTCTCTGTCTCTCTCTCTCTCTCTCCTCTCTAAAAATGAATAAATAAAATAATAATAAAAAAAAAGTCCACAAAAATTTGTTCATGCTTCCTGAAATGGGTTACTTTAGCTGACTGGTGAAGTACATTCTTTTCTTGAAGCCTGGAGCTAGTAACTCAGCTGCTTTTTTTGATAGGCCCAAATCTCTTACTAAGACATTTAATTCGATTTGGCTAAACTGCTGAAAGGTTAATGACTGCTTGGAATCAGAAGAAAACCTTTCAGATTCTACAACCATTTCCTCATGCATCTTATCAAAATACACTTGATCACCATGTTCACTTTCTTTGTCCTTAGAAGAAATAAAACCATTGAAAACTGGAACTGGGAGTGTCTCGGAGTGTGGGATAGGTCGTATTGCTGAAGGAATATTAGGATATGCAAACATATGCCATTTTTTCTTGCCAATGCCCTTTGTATGGATCAGACAGAAATAACAGTCACTGCTGTGGTCCTTAGGTTCACGCCAAACCATGGGAATACCAAAAGGCATTCCTTTGCGTATTCCTTTTGTCCAGTCACAAAGCATTTCCTCACAATTATGACACACAATATGAGGATCCCGATTCTTGTCTTGATCGCCAAGGGGAACTTGAAAATAGGCAATATATGCACGTGTCACAAATGATAAAATATTGTGCCTTTGATTTTGAAGTATGTAAAAGCCACATATATAACAGAAGGTATCAGGACTATTCTTACATTTACGCCTACTCAAAGAAGACATGATTCAATTTTAAAACAAAATAAGAGGGTGTTTTTATCAGATAATAATTTTTACAATTAAAAACAACTACAATTATGTAAAAGTGATGTTTGTAAAACATTAATTGCCTTGTGGTTATGTTCAATGCAAGAGTCGTTGCCCTTTAACTCCAATTTAAAAAACAATGCATGCCATTAACTATAACAAAAAGAAATTAAAATTGCATGAAAACTAGAGCATGTACCAAAAAAAATGGATTTCAGATTTGAAATCAGTGATGCAGAAGTATATAGAAACAGTTCTAAAACCTTATGCTACAGAAAATGAAAAAAAAAAAAAAAACTGTTCTCCAGTGTAATATATCACCTTTGTATTTACTGTCTACGAAGCTTTTTCATATACAGTAACTAATTTGGTTCTTACAAAAATACTCTTGGTTAAAGAAGCTATCATTTACCTATTAACATTATATATGTACTAAAAATAGTCACTTTTGGAAGGTCAGTATAATAACTTTACTAGTTTTTTAGTTACTGTGCCACAAAGAGCACTCACCTCAAGGCTACCTCATCTAAGGGACTATGACTTTCTCACAGGGCATGCTTACACTCTACAATACCAATAAATGAATCTGGTTTTTTTACTTCAGAAAAGCAATGACACTGTGAGGTTCCGCAAATTCCAATGTTGCATATTCTGAAGAGTTAGAACTATCTTTCCATAGTATTTATGCTCTGTAACACCAGAGCATCTTTAGTCATCAACTTCATTATGACATTGTGGTCTTCTAGAAACTGGATGCAAAATGGGAAGGAGAGGATTGAAAGATTGAAAAAGAAAGACTTTAAGTCCTAAAACCATAAAACTCAAAGACAAAAACATGTAGTAACTATTTGACAGCAGGCTTAGTAATATATGTATATTTTTTTGGATATGTGCTCTTGACAAAAGAAAACAAAAGCAAAAATTAACAAATGAAACTTTATTAAACTAAAAATTTTCTCCACAGCAAAAATAGTATCAACAAAACAAAAAGACAATCTACTGAATGGGATAATATATTTGCAAATGATATATTTGATAAGGAGTCAATATCCAAAATATATAAGGAACTCATATAACTCAATAACAAAAAATAAATAAACAATCTAATCAGAAAATGGGCAGAGGACCTGAATAAGCATTTCTCCAAAGAAGACATGCAGATGGCCAATAGCCATATGAAAATGCTTAACATCACTAATCCTCAGAAAAGCGCAAAAACAAAACCACAATGATATATCACCTCAAGCCAATCAGATAATTATTATCCAAAAGTCAACAAATAATAAGAGTGTAGACAGAAGGAAACCCTTGTGTACTATTGGTAGGACTGCAAATTGGTCTAGCCACATGGAAAAAAATACAAGCATTCCTCAAAAAACTAAAACAAACAAACCCATATGATCCAGTAATTTCACTTCTTCATATTTATCCAAAGGAAATGAAAACACCAATTTAAAAAGATATATACACCATCATGTTCATTGCAGCATTATTTACAATGGCCAGGATATGGACACAATGTGTCCATTGATAGATGAATGGATAAAGAAGATGTGGTATGTATACAGCAGGAGGAGTCAACCTTTTTATACCTACTGCCCACTTTTATATCTCTGTTAGTAGTAAATTTTCTAACCATCCACCGGTTCCACAGAAATGGTGATTTATAAAGTAGGGAAGTAACTTTACTTTATAAAATTTTTTTAATATTTTATTTATTGATTTTTTTTAGAGAGAGAGGAGAGAGAGACAGAGACAGAGAGAGAGAGAAGGGGGAGGAACAGGAAGCATCAACTCCCATATGTGCCTTGACCAGCCAAGCCCAAGGTTTTGAACCGGCGACCTCAGTGTTCCAGGTCGACGCTTTATCCCACTGCACCACCACAGGTCAGGCCTACTTTATAAAATTTATAAAGCAGAGTTACAGCAAGTTAAAGCATATAATAATAATTACTTACCAAGTACTTTATGTCGGATTTCCGCTAAGTTTGGCAGAATAAATCTTTATAAATCAACTTACTATAGTTAAATCTATCTTTTTATTTATACTTTGATTGCTCTGCTACCACCCACCATGAAAGCTGGAACGCCCACTAGTGGGTGGTAGAGACCAGGTTGACTACCACTGGTATACACCATGAAATGTTACTCAACAAGAAAAAAGAATGAAATCCTGCCATTTGCTACAGCATGGATGGACTTAGAAGGTGTTATGCTGAGTGAAATATGTCAGAAAGAGAATGACACCACACGATTTCACTTTAAAAAAAATTAAAACAAACAAAACAAAACAACAGACTGATAGAAACAGAACAAACTGATAGTTTCTAGAGGGGACAGGAGTGGAGAAATGAATGAGAGAGGTGAAGGGGAATATAGTCAATAAAAGTGTGATAACTTTGTACAGTTATCACAAGTGGTTACTAAAATGAGTGTAGTTATCACACTGTAAGATATATAAATGTCAAATCACTATGTGTACACCTGCAACTAATATAATATTGTATACCAACTATACCTTAATTTAAAAAAATAAATAAAAGGCATTGAGGTGGGAAGATCAGGTGAGGGTAGAGAATTGAAAAGTTACAGACTATTAATAGAACGCATCCTTAATGAAACTCAAGCAATGATGTTCAACATCATATTCTAGGGGGAAAACATTCACCAGGAAAAATAAATCATTTCAAGAAAAAAAATGTAAAAACTGGCCTCATTACAGTGACAATTTGGGGTTGAAATAGAATCGTAAGTGGAAAGAGCTATCAGGCCTTCATTGCTCTCAAGCCTAAATTAGCTTTCAGTTTTGGAGAAAGTGCTGTAAGTGATGCCAGGTTCAACAGAATGCCTCTGGCAACAGTGGAAACACTAACACAAGCAGCCAGCGGCTGAGGAACAAGCTGCCAGGCCATCGCACACGGAGGCGAGCAGCACCAGCGCCCAACAAGAAAAGAACGTTTCCACATGAGATGATTCTTTATTAGGTGTGCCAAGCTTCCACAAACCAAACCTCTGCTCTAGGTCCTAGAATTACAAATAAAATAAAGTTTGTGTAACACTTGGTTAACTAAGCTAAATTTAATCAGGTTAAAATTTATTTAACCTGCCCTAGGATGAGTTTTCCCACACACACAAAGGAATATGAACACACGTGTAAAAGAGTTTTGTGCAGGTAAGAAAACAACCTATTTTGAAAAATTGTAAACATGGTTAAGAAGAAGATCAGAAGTGTCTCATTAATCAATACATGCCTTTGAATATTTAATAAACAACTACTATATTCATTATGAGCTCTGTGCTAGACTGGAGGAATACAGAGAAAAATAGAACCTATTGGTAAGAATGTTTCATCTCTCTATTCTCTAGGTTGATGAAATCTGACTCACAATTTGCACTTGGTTTGGAGGCTCAGATTCTGATAAACCAGAGAAGAATTCAGGAAAGTTTTGAGTAGAGCATCATATGACAGAACAGTCAGCTTGGATAGCCTTCAGTGCTTGTTCTCTTCAAACATTTAAAGAGCTGACTTGTCAAAGAGAGAGTAGATATGTCTGTGGAGCTCTAGTATAGAGGACAGAATCACAGAAATTCTAGGAAGAGATATTTTGATCTAATAAAAATAAGGAGCCAAATGGGCTGCCTTAGAATTCTGAGTGTGAGCTTCCTGACTTGAAATAATCAAATCGAGACTGAATAACCCACTTGTTAGAGCAGGGGTCGGGAAACTTTTTGGCTGAGAGAGCCATGAACGCCACATATTTTAAAATGTAATTCCGTAAGAGCCATACAACGACCCGTGTACGTTATGCATTATCCAATAAAAAATTGGTGTTGTCCTGGAAGACAGCTGTGATTGGTTCCAGCCACCCACAACCGTGAATATGAGTGGTAGGAAATGAATGGATTGTAATACATGAGAATGTTTTATATTTTTAAGGTTATTATTTTTTTATTAAAGATTTGTCTGCAAGCCAGATGCAGCCATCAAAAGAGCCACATCTGGCCCTGGCCGGTTGGCTCAGTGGTAGAGCGTCAGCCTGGCGTGCGGGGGACCCGGGTTCGATTCCCGGCCAGGGCACATAGGAGAAGCGTCCATTTGCTTCTCCACCCCCCCCCCCCTTCCTCTCTGTCTCTCTCTTCCCTTCCCGCAGCCAAGGCTCCATTGGAGCAAAGATGGCCCGGGCACTGGGGATGGCTCCTTGGCCTCTGCCCCAGGCGCTAGAGTAGCTCTGGTCGCAGCAGAGCGACGCCCCAGAGGGGCAGAGCATCACCCCCTGGTGGGCAGAGCATCACCCCCTGGTGGGCATGCTGGGTGGATCCCAGTCAGGCGCATGCGGGAGTCTGTCTGACTGTCTCTCCCCATTTCCAGCTTCAGAAAAATACAAAAACAAAAAAAAAAGAGCCACATCTGGCTCGCAAGCCATAGGTTCCCGACCCCTGTGTTAGAGATATCTTAATAGGGCTTCCAGCTCTTGTATAAAGTTAGATTGAATTTATTCATCTGAGGTAGTGAAGATGTTTGTTTAGAAAGAATCAATTTTATTTATTCTTTTTATATTGAAATGTCATAAAATTAGCATTTCATACCTATTTGGGGGAATTTTTTAAATGATGAAGTTAGGAAATGGTGGACCCATGGCAAGCAATACGATTGCTTTGGGGTTAGGGTAGAGGAGGTGTTCGTAATCCCTGAACCTCAGAAATTTCCTTCGAACTCTATTTTACCTACTTTGTACCAAAAGTGACAGCCTGAACAAATAGTAAGGGTAACAGTGGTGAATCTCCTAGAGCATCCCCAGGCCTCCCTACACATGAAGGAGTGTGTGCTCATCGAAGCTACATTGCTTTTCTAGACAGAAATAGCTCATTACCACTGGTGGGTCGTAAAAATGTATGATGTGAGAGCACTGTATGCCTGAGATTACATCATCTTTAAAAATGTTACCTGTTTTTATTGAATGTCTGGTCAAAGAGTAGTTATTTTGGTCCTGGATAATACAAAGCAGTTTTATGTAGGCTATCAAGTTGCTTTCCAAATTGATTGAAGTGGTAGTTGTTACCGAATTAACCAGATTAACAGAGTCTAAAGAATCCAAGTTGAATTAGAATTGGATTCCTTTGCTGGATAATCTTTATCCTCTTTGGAATCATCTAAAAAATGTTTAATACTCCTGCTTCCCCTTCTTAAAAATGTAGTTTTTTGTTTTGTTTTGTTTTTTATCTTATTTTTATTAATTTTAATGCAATGACATTGATAAATCAGGGTACATATGTTCTGAGAAAACATCTCCAGATTATTTTGACCTTTGATTATGCTGCATACCCCTCACTCAAAGTCAAATTATCCTCCGTCACCTTCTATCTGGTTTTCTTTGTGCCCCTCCCCTCTCCCTACCCCTTTTCTCTCCTTCCTCACCCCCTCCCCACCCCCCCACCCCACTCCCTGTTATCATCACATTCTTGTCCATGTCTCTGAGTCTCATTTTTATGTCCCATCTATGCATAGGTTCATATAGTTCTTAGTTTTTTCTGATTTACTTATTTCACTCCATATAATGTTTTCAAGGTCCATCCATGTTTTGTTTTGTTTTTTAACACTAGGGTCCTTGTACTTTTTTTTGACATTTCAGTTTCTTTCTATAATTGATTAAACTATAGTAAAAACACTGATTTTGTCTATCAGATATCAATGTAGTTTAGAACCATAACATTTGAATGATGTGGTATAAAGTGTAAAAACATCCATGTTTGGAACAGAAGCATGTGGAAACATTTAATATGTCACAAAGGAGGTTCCACAGTAAGTGATACTGAGAACCTGGCTAACCACTTAGGGGGAAAAGTTAGATTTCTACTTTTTACCATTACAGTATTATAATCAAGATTAAAGAATTAATATATAAACAGAATACAACATATATGGTTATAGGAGAAAATAAAATAATGTTTATTTTAAATATTATCATAGTCTTTCTAGGCATTGCACCTAAGCAGAAAGCAAAAATAAAAGGTTGATAGATGTAATTACCTAAAAATGAGAATGTCCTATATAACAACAAAGGAAATAATCAGTAAAATGCAAATATAAACTGGAAAACATATATAATGTCAATACATAAATAGTTCTTTTCATTTTATTTTATTTTATTGGTGACAGAGACAGAGAGAGTCAGAGAGAGGGACAGATAAGGACAGACAGACAGGAAGGGAAAAAAATGAGAAGCATCAATTCTTCATTGCAGCACCTTAGTTTCTCACTGATTGCTTTCTCATATGTGCCTTGACCAGGAGGCTACAGCAAACTGAGTGACCCCTTGCTCAAGTTAAAGATCTTGGGCTCAAGCTGGTGAGCCTTGCTCAAACCAGATGAGTCTGTGTTCAAGCTGGCGACCTTGGGGATTTTTGTTTGTTTGTTTGTTTGTTTTGTATTTTTCTGAATTTGGAAACAGGGAGGCAGTCAGACTCCCGCATGCGCCTGACCAGGATCCACCGAGCATGCCCACCAGGGGGCGATGCTCTGCCCAACTGGGGCGTTGCTCTGTTGCAACCAGAGCCACTCTAGCGCCTGAGGCAGAGGCCATAGAGCCATCCTCAGTGCCTGGGCCAACTCTGCTCCAATGGAGCCTTGGCTGCGGGGGGGGGGGGGGGAGGGAGAAAGAGAGAGAGAGGAAGGAGAGGGGGAGGGGTTGAGAAGCAGATGGGCACTTCTCCTGTGTGCTCTGGCTGGGAATCGAACCCGGGACTCCTGCACGCCAGGCCGACACTCTACCACTGAGCCAACCAGCCAGGGTGACCTTGGGGTTTTGAACCTGGGTCCAGGTCCCAGTCTGACACTCTATCCACTGTGCCATCACCTGGTCAGGCACATAAATAGTTCTTAAAATGAACATAAAAGAGAGAAAAAAATATCTCAGATGGCCTTAGGACATAAAGAAGTAATTCGTAAAGAGAAAATAAAAATCTCTAATAATTAATTTAAATGACCAGAGCCGTTAATATTCAAAGAAATAAAAATGATTAAAAAAACAAAGAAATACAATATTTATCTATTAGAGTACAGAGAAAGAAGATGATACCAAGTGCCCTAGTAGTGAAGAAATAGGAACTTTTATACACTTTAGGTAGGAGTGTAAATCTGTAAAATATTAATCACTCTATTAATTTATATGTTTTAAAATATTTCTGGTACACAGATTGCAAAATATATTGATTCAATTAATATGTGTATTTCTTTGGCACAGAAATTCTCTTTCTAAGAATTTATTCTAAAGAAAAAGAATAGATGTATGTAAAAGAATAAAATGAAAAAGCATCCGTTAAGGATTACAATGGAGGCAAGCATTATTTTCATGGAGAAATAAATATTTATGTGATTTCCAATAGTTTTCTATTTTAAATACTGTTTCTATATATACAGTGTTCTATGTATATATAGCGATTTAATTATTTACAAAGAGAGGGTTTCCTCCCTAGGTGAGATCAGTTATCTCATGTCTTGACCTTCTTTATATAGAGATTTCTTATTTGCTTGGCACAAATTCAGATTTTCTCTCCTTTGATTGTCATTAAAGACTTCTATCTATCTATCTAGCTTGCTAGCTATAAAATAGCCTAATCTGGGATTAGTGGTAAAATTAGTGTATTAACCAGTGCCCATCCTGAGCCACACCTGTCAGGTGAAAGCCAACAGAATGGCATTTGGACCAACAAACCAGCTCAACGATGCACAAATATAAGAGGAACACCTCTATTATTACATCCGCCATCAATATGGACCATTTAAAGGGCATGTTAAGAACACAGCTCCATTCTTCCATCTAAATAATAGGCAGTTAGAACCTTCCAGATGAGCTGTTGAAATTCCTTATGTTGAGACATCATTCCTTAATATTTTTAAAGGTAAATATCAGCTTTTCCATGCTTTGCTTTCAGATATAATTCTAATCATCTTCAGCTATCACTGATGGACAAATTTGGAGGATTTGAGGAAAGTTTAAGAAGTAGACAAAGGTCACAAAAAACTTACCTTTCCACACTATTCATAAAACATCTTAGATCCTAAGATTTAGGTGAATGACTGTCACCCTCCCTTCACTTCAAAGCTCTGCTGTACTCTACCTGAGCCTACCTGTACACTGGTGTTGAGATATTTTATACTTGTAGTGCCTCCCCCTATTCTAATTTAATCTTCTTTTTTATTATCTTCGCTAAATCCCCAAATCCCTTAATCACCTTATGCATTATTTGACCATCGAGTTTCATCTCCTGTACTGCCTTACTTGATGACCAAGGAATGCTTCTTCCGTATCCTACCACTTTGAGAGATTTAGGGGTAAGGAGACATCTAAGATATACAAGCATTTCAAGTGTCCCAATGTTGCTAATGACTCACCCTGGAAAAAGTAAGTGTGAGAACTTAAATGGAAATTCTCTGGGACGTCTTCTTTAAAGGAGGGTCAGGGTAAAAGAATAAGTGAGGCCCAGATATATCTGAATCTTAAAACTCAGCAGATGGGATCTCCTTCACTCATTTAAACTTATCCAGTTGAAATCTCCTTTGAGTTTCTCTTTCTCTGAAATCTTTATTCTACTGTTCCTTAAAGGCAAAAGTTTTGTCACATTTTTCAGGTAAGTACAGGCCCTATGGAGAGCCTGGCATGCAATATTCACTCAAAAGTGTTTGATGAATGAATTAATGTGAAATAATAAGCTAAGTTTTTTGTTTTCTTTGGGTCTCCATGAGAGAATAAAGCTCCCAGTTTGTAAAGATAGTTAATTATAGAATTTGTACATTTAGTAAGGAGCTCATTTTTATCTTGGACCCAGTTTCCGTTGTCTATAACTAAAAGGATACAGAGCAAGACCCATGTACCTAAATTTACATTAGACCAAACAGGTAGACTCAAAAATAATAAATCTTAAAGAAAATATCTAGGAAGAGATGATAACAAGAGGCAAGCAAATTACAAACACATACATGACATGGACATAAAATAAATTAAAGAAAACTATACAGAAATATATGTGTTCTATTTGAAAGGAAGTTGGAGTGATTAAGAAAGCTGATAACTAGTAAATTATAAAGTACCCACTCTGTAACACTCTGAGCATTGCTCCTTGGCTGTTTTCCACACAATTAGTTACCTGGCAATCTTACAAGATCTTAATAAAAATAACTCACTAGATTTAGTCACATCAGAAAGGTCATCAAAATGAGTGATCACAAATGTTTTGTAAAGGTCAAAAGCTAAGTCAGCATTTAGGACATGCTTTTTAAAATTACCTTATCTCTTTCATCTGCAATGAAAATACCAGAAGGATATTGTCACAACTCTGGCAATCTTACTCCATCCCCCCAAATCTATTAATATCATGTTGTAAAGTTTGTGCCATTGTCAGGAATCCAATAAAATCCCACAGCATTTTAGTTTTTTTTTTCTTTTCTCAGAGAAGTAACCTTTTTTAATCTTGTTATACACGTGTCCATGCTTTCTAACGGAGTTCATACCAGATGATTTCTACCTGCAATTACATCAGTTTTCATGACCCAAAGGACTTTAAATGGACATAATCACACTATTTATATAAATAAGTACACCCAAGAGATTGTATAAAGCACCTCACAGTTCACAAAATCCATTTGCACTTAGTTGTTGCTTCAAATTTAAAACACTCGATGACTTGTTTGAGCAGATTACGGTGGCATTTTTTCCCCAACCCATTTTAAGGAGGAGAAAATTGAAGTTTAGAAAGGTTAAGGAAATTCTCAAGGTTAACACAGCACATAAATGGTAAAGCAATTCTTGAAAATCATGTGTTTGATTCTAAAACTATATTACCCTGTGCCTATATATAGGATGCACAGCTGGGAAAGAAACAGGTAATAGAATCTTTCCCAGCACGTCTAGCTTGGAGGGCTGGAGGTCAAATGATTTGCTAAGCTAATATACCATCATAGCAAGAGCTCCAATAATCACCGTGTTCTTGTTATTCTACTTTTGCCAGTAGAAAATGACACTTTGCAAGGAGACCCAATTACATAATTTTTAGGAACTGTTTCCAGGGTCCTCCCAATGCAAAACTGAAGAGGAGACATTAAAATGTTAACCCTTCATAAATCCTTCTGAATTTGTGGTTACTCTTGTTCAGCTCCTAGCCTCAGCCTGACGTTTCCTCAGGCTCTCAGGTCTCAGGCTGTGCACCTGGTCCACCCTGCACACTTGCAAGGACCCAACACACCTGCTTTTTTCCCATCAGCCCACCCTATTAGAAAGAGGCAAATGCATGAGTTCACACAAAGACATTCATGATCATAATTTCATGACTAGCTATCTCTTCCCGTGGCACAGGTATTTCTTTGTGAATCTCCAATGGGACCACTTCAGACATCAGTGACAGGGGGAGGATGGGAGAAGATTTGGAAAGAGCTTCCTAGCCTTGAGCCTCACCAAAACTATTAATCTGGATATTTTCAAGTGCTCAATCTTGGGTTTACATAAATAGTTTGTCTATGCTGCTTTAAAAAAAAAATTAATACATTTTAAAATGTTTAAACTATTACCCTGAAATATTACTTTAATGAAAACAATAAACTGTCATTCACAAATAACACTCTTACTTTCAACATGCTATTAGAGACAACTGTAAAAGACAGAGTGAAAAACGAATTCTGTGGGAGTACCCTGTTAGATCTTCCAAGGGAAATAAAATGGCTCTTTCCTCTGAACCATTTTAAGCTCTGATTACATTAACTTTTAGAAAATACACAGAGGAAACGATATTTCAAAGAATAGTCTGACTGGGATAAATTAGCATATCTCTGGCACCTCGTGGATGACAGCATATGCCGCTGTTAACCTTTGTTACATTTCCGAGCCACCGTCCAGCACAGCTCTGAGGCCATCTGCTTTCTATGGTTGTCAGCCCTGAAAATAGCCCGAGATGGCCGCATCCCAGGAACACATATTATTCTACTCTTTTGATTAAAAAAGCACTTCTACCTTAATCCATCTTTCAGTTTTATCTCACGCATGTATTTGTCAAACTTCCTAGGTTTGATTCTTCAGTATCATTGTGGACTTTAAATTCCCAGCTGATATTTGACATAAGGAAGTTGCTGTGTGTGTGTAACAGAATGCTGCGAAGTCACATTGGCTTTGCTTTCTGTTCACAGGGACAAAGACATGTACTAAATAAAACTACAAGGGCACGGATATTAGGAAGCCTTTGTGCTGTATTTTCCTTAAGGTACTGCTTTCAGCATTCTCCTCACTCATTTAGATACTTCCGGTTATATAATTTTCCTATATCCCACCTATTATGTTTCAGTGCCTCTCTTTGTGGCTCTGCTAATTATCTGTGTCTGATGGCTGAGGCACGTTATTGAAACTGTGTGCTCAGATGGTGAAAACAGAGCCTCTGATGGTTGAGGCACGTTATCTAAACTGTGTGCTCAGATGGTGAAAACAGAGCCTCTGCAGACACAAAACTATCCCATGCGGACTTATGAATCGAATAGGATCATCTTTGTTCTAATTAAGCAAGCTTATTTGAAGGTGGCAAACACATTATTTTCATAAAGAGACAGATTTTTTAATATCTCAAATGAAGCTAAAAGGAAAAGAACATAGGAAAAATACAGAAAGAATATTACTTACTAAGCCATTGCAGTTAGAAATCCTGGAGACATGTACTGAATTGCTGTGTTTTTGAACTGGAAGGTGTTCTGCAGAAATCCTCCTGTGACTTTTCATTGCCTTCATTCAATTTTATATTGTTTTGAAGGTCCAGGCAGAGAGGATATGTAATTGGACATTTTGGTGAATGTGGAGGAGGGAAATTGGGTCCAAAGTTATTAGCTTATCTTCGTTTGAAGAGCAAGGGGAACATTTTATTTCATCTAACTTTTTATAGCAATCAATTAATCCTTTGCTTCAAGTATGACAACAGAATGCCTTTATTCATTCTCATGGAAACATTGACATCTAGTGGTTTACTGCATTAATGCAGGGCAGCTTGAAGAGAAAAATACTCAGAACTTTGGGCCAGTCAATGTGGTGTGCTCTCTTTTATTAATTAATTTGGCCTATTGATCTCACTAGCTAGACTCTGCTTATAATTTTAAATACAAAATAATAATTCAAAGAAAGTTGTAGCAAATAAACAGCTACTTAATTTATAGTTTTCAGACACACTATAAATAAATTCTTAAAGAATATATTAGCTGAAGAGTAATTGCTATTCATAGTAATCAACATTCATAATGGTTTGCAGAGTTTTAGTAATGATAGTAACTAAGCCTTAGTGTTTGCAGACCTAGATAGTCTGGTATAATAGTTCTTAAACTTTTTTATTTCAGAGATGATGTTGATGAACAGTATGGGGACTCTGCTGAAAAATCTGATATATGCTCTGGCCACATAGTTCAGTTGGTTAGGACATTGCCCCACAATGCAGAGGTTACCAGTTTGATCCCTGGTTAGGGCACATATAGGAACAGACCAATGTTTCTGTTCCTGTCTCTGTCGTCTTGCTCTCTCCCTTACTCTCTCTAATCAATAAAATAAACATTAAAAAATTTTTTTTAATCTGATACATTAACAGCCACACCTAAATCTCTAATTTTGTATACAATTTTGGAAGGTTTATAGAACCACTGAAACTCGAGCTAGCAAAGAAACCCTAAACTACTAATAAGGATAACAAACTACTGAACTAACAATCATATAGCATTGACTATGTGCCAGACACTTGTTTTGTTTCAAATGCTGTTGGGGACCAAAAAGCCAACAAGGTTTGTGCAGTTTAGATTTTGGGGGGACAGAGGTGTGGGTAACTGGCTGTCAGCTGACAGTCTGCCCAACCCCCCACTCCATGTTAGCTGATACTCATCCTACCCTCCATGTTCCCCAGAAGACTGGAGGCAAGTTTCTTCTATCCTGTTTTGTGTAAAGTAAGATATTATGTATGGTGGGGGTTTTCTGCCTTGGTAAAATTCTTGGGTTGCCATGGAAACATAATCAGAGATCTCACTGACTTGCTAATGGCCCACTTTGTCCTATAAATAAGGGAAGATGTGGTTTTTGAGTGCACTCTCTTCTTGCCAGCAGCAATTTTAGAGCCCTCCCAAACCCATTTTTTAATTCTTTAAGCTTATTTTCTTAATTCTGCGCCATTCCCGTTGGGGACCTGAAATTACTAGTTGCGCTGGTTCATGACAAGTGGCACTCGAACAGGGACCTGAGAAAGGGAAAATTAAAACTAAAGGCAAGTGATGGAACTCCCCAGGTGCACACAGTAAGTAAAAATTTTGAGTAGAGTTTTGGGGGAGAGTATAATCAGGAGTAGTAAATTATGGAACAGTTAGGGTCAAAAGTAAAAGACCTTTTTCTTTTTGTACAAATGTTTTTATTTGAGGAGAAGGTGATGTTTGATCAGAGTGAGGTATCAATAGAAACAGAGAGATGTAAATATGAGAAGACCTTAGAGTCTGAGAATGACTCAAGAGATAATAAAAATGTCGAGGCTGTGGCTGTTTTAACCGTTGCTCTTCACAGCCCTCTCCTCTTTATTATGCTTATCGGGTTGCTTCCAAGGTCTTTGTCTCAGACCTTTGGAAATTCCTGCTCCACAAAGCTTTAGATCAGGCTCAAATATAGGGGATTACATCAGAATATGCATTGATAGTGGGCCTTCATACATGCAAGATCTTGCTATTGCCACAGTGCTTAAGAGAAAGCTTCCAGGACAATATTTTGATAAAAGACAAAACAAACAAAAGAAGAAAGGTCAAGGAAGTACTTCTGCCTTTAGGTCATTTCCAATGTGGATATTTGGAACATTTGGCTAGAAACTGCCCTGCTCCCCCAGATATCAGTCTCGGCCTCTCCCTCAAGTGCGACCAGTTCTTAAAGCTCCTGACCTCTGCCCATGCTGTAGGAAAGGGAAATATTGGGTGAATTACCATAAATCTAAATATACTGCCGAAGGGCAGGTGATTCAGGGGAACGGACAAAGGAGACTTCCCCACCTCTGTCCACTAAGTTTGCCGCTCAGCTAAAATTGAGACAGAGAAATCTCAGCCTAATCAATCTGAACTGCCAGTTGCAGCAGCTATGGGAATATGAGAATGGATAGGAAACTCAGGTGTTAGGAAAGTTACAGCTTTTCTTAATATTGTCTAATTTTCTTTAACGTTTTAGCTACAATCCTCTGAACTATCATTTTGTTTCTTTCCTATTCTTTGCCTGGAAATTTGGGGGATATCTGGGGTGAATCAGTCTACAAAATTTTCATGCAGCTGCCCAAGATTTTTCTCAAGAGTTTTGATTAGTCTGATTCATCTTTGTTTCTTCTGTCAAAAAATGCCCTGACTAAAATTAAGCAGGTGTCTTTCTAATCTGGTTGTGCTCTGAAATCCCAGGTTTCACTCTGATTTGTCTGGTTTGTCTGATTCTTGTTTGCATTTAGTCTTTTTTTAATGTTGTCTAAAATGTGTCTGTTTTTAAAGCCTGAATTAAGTTATTGCATGCAAAAATTGGAAATGCTGGCTCTAATATTGAAAAACTAAAATGATTTCATCCCTACATTTCTTTAATTAGAACTTGTAAGGCACGATCATTTAAATTTTAATAGAATGGAATGTTGATCCTAAAGACTTGCTCATTTGGCCAAGCTGATACAAGCTACAAGCTGCAAACTGCAAGGCTTGGGGCAGGGTAGATTTTTCCACAACAAAAGTGTAATTTTTTTTTAAATGGTAGTCATGCTAGATTTTTTTCACCCTTAATGTGCTCTCTAGATTGCCTGTTAATTAATGGGGCAGAAATGTTTTGAAAAATATGAGAGTGTTACTTGGAAAAGCATTTAATATATTTTGTCAGACTTTTAGAATTAACATAAGGATAAGCATTTCTTACAATCCTCAAGGTCAAGGCATTATGAAGTGTGGCCAGCATATACTTAAAGGTCAGTTATAAAAATAAAAAAGGGGTAGTCATATCCTGAAACCCCTGCAAATCTTTATCATGCTTTTTACTTAAAAAATTTTTTTTGAATGTTGATATACAGGGCCATTCAGCAGCCAAGAGACTCTGGAATCCTACAAGGAAAGCCTTCCCTGAAGTACAATGGAGGGTCCCACTCACAGGAATCTGGCAAGGGTCAGACCCTGCTGTCTTATGGGGCTGAGGATATGTGTGTGTTTTTCCTAGGTCTCCTGAGGCTCCTTGGTGGGTTCCTGAACATTTGTAAGACACCATGAGCCAGGATGAGAGATTCATTTCACAAGATCAATTGTATAAGTCTTATTTTACTATGCTCTCATCTTCTCTGTCAAACCTGATCTATCTATCAAATCCTCTTAGCACAGGCCAAACCTCTTTCTCCTGCAAATTCCTACCCTCCTTCATTTGATCCAGCTGATAACACCATCCTGTCTTTTTCCAATCAGTTCCAGATACAGTGGTACCTTGAGATACGAACAGACCAACATACAATTTTTTTAAGATACAAGCTGCGACTTGGTCCATATTTTTGTTCAAGATCTATGCAAAATTCTGAGATATGAGTCATGATTCAGGAAGCTGCCACTAGTTGGTGTGTTGGTGCATGGATCCAGTATTGGCAGTTTGATATATGAGTTGACTGACTTACGAGCTCGGTTACAGAATGAATTAAATTCATATCTCAAGGTACCACTGTATACGGAAAAAGTTTAGATAGGCAGAGGAGGACCCTCAAACCCCTCAATGAGATCTCCTGAGCATGGCTTCTAAGGTCTATAATGACTGAGAGGAACAGGAAAAGGCAGACAGAGCCCAAAGAGATTAGGCAAAATACCAAAATACCAGCTCTTGGCATATGCCCTGAAAGACTCCAACACCCTATGGGACCTCATAAGACTCCATCAGGGCCCTGCTTCAAAAGTAGAAAGGAAGGTCATTGGGCTAAAGCCTGCCTGGCTTTTAGGCCCCCACCAGGGACATACCCTTGCTGTGGGAAAAAAGGACACTAGAAAGCAGGCTTCCCCCTCACTCCTCCAAGGGAGAGCTCAGTCGCTTCCAGCCCTGTTCCAGCCACCTCTGATCTAACCTTGTCCAGCCTGCTGAGACTTGCCACTGAAGACTGAAGGTGCCCAGGGCTGTTGGCCCCATCTCACGTCACCGTGGACGAGCCTAGGATAATCATGCCTTGCCTGAATATTCAGGTTTTACTCATCCCTCCAAGATCTCTGTTGTGAGTGTTGGTGGTCTTATTTTCCTCCCCGTTTGCCACAAATCCACTGCCTTGTTTTATACATAGTGTCAGAGCCTTTCTCTCTCTCTCCTTTTTGCCCACTTCTGCTACTAATTTACCTCTACCGCCCAGCATAGAGTATCCTAAGGTTCTCTTCACTACCTCACTACTGCAAAGCTCCAGGAAAAGGCCCCCTGAGTTCATCTCTCCAGACTAAAGAAAAAAGAAGCTCCATCTCCATACATGCTGCAGATGGCCCTTCCAGTCTACCTGAATCATTGCCAGAAATCCAGTATTAATATTAAGCTTGAGACAAAAAGCTTAATGTGCTAGAAGCAGTGGACATTGAAACTTAGACACTAATTGCAGAGTGTGGAAATGTGACAACAGTTTGAGTGCCTTGTGGACTTTTCCTGAATGTATGTGACTCCTGCTCCTTGGGACAGTTCTCAGACTGAAGTGGGGTTGGGTTGCATTTACAGATAATGTGGAGTGGTGATGATGTCAACATGAACTTGCTGAAATTATATTAACAGTTAAGGACATTCAAAATTGCAAATATTTTATTTTAGGTCCTGCTGTGTTAGCTAAGAATTTGCTTGATAATCTAAAAGGCTTTAATCCCCTCATTGTACTAACACTTGTTTTGGTATCTGTTAGCACTGGCTATTTTAATTTTGTGTTTATTTTATATTTTTCCAGTCTGCCTCCAAATTGGGACATGGGAAATCAGATGAGTCACAGCACATGAATTAAAGTTAAAAAATAGAAAGGGGGGGATATGTTGGGGACCAAAAAGCCAACAGGGTTTTTGCAGTTTAGATTTTTTGGGGGACAGAGGTATGGGGAACTGGCTGTAAGCTGAAAGTCTGCCCAACCCCCTACCTCACTTGCCTGATTAAGTTGCAAAAGGCTAAACCCTTCCCCACACCTCCATGTTAGTGATACTCATCCTACCCCCCATGTTCCCCCAAAAGACTGGAGGCAAGTTTCTTCTATCCTGTTTTGTGTAAAGTAAGATATTATGTATGGTGGGGGTTTTCTGCCTTGGTAAAATTCTTGGGTTGCCTTGGAAATGTAATCAGAGATCTCACTGATTTGCTAATGGCCCACTTTGTCCTATAAATAAAGCAAGATGTGGTTTTTGAGTGAGCTCTCTTCTTGCCAGCAGCAATTGTAGAGCCCTCCTGAACCCATTCTTTAATTCTTTAAGTTTATTTTCTTAATTCTGCACTGTTCCCACTGGGGACCTGGAATTACTAGTTGCACTGGTTCACAACAAAATATTGTTCCTGTATTAATTGATTTAATTGCCACAATTTTTCTAAGTAGATTATCAATCCATTTCCCAGAAAAGGTAACTTGAAGATATAAAGATGAAAATATTTTCCAAAACTACATAGACAGTAGCATGTGGAGTTAAGATTCAAACCCAGATAGTCTGGCCCCGGAGTTCATGCTCTGTCACATTGTTTGGGCCTCTCAAGAAGCAGACCTGTGGAAGTTGCTCAGTGAGCAGATAGAAACATTACATATTGGTTTCAGCATGGCCAATTCTCTCTAAGCAATATCTATAGACTACATACTTTCTATGCTTCAGTTGCCTGGAAATATATCACAACAGGTAAACATGCAGGGCCTAGTTGGGGGAGGAGGCAGATGGAAAAATAAGACATTCTTTGAAGCTCTTTAAAAGATGTCCAGCAAGCCTTCAAGACCTATAGCATTGGGTTGATAGCCACTGGAATAAAAAAAAAAAAATACAAGAGTTCATCAATCACAAAAACACTGATTTTAAGCAAATAATGAGTTCGAGGGGAAAAAAAGATGTGATAGATCTTCTTTTTTCTGCAGGACCTTTAATCTTTTACCTTCCTATCTTGTACTTCATAAGCTCCTTCAAAACAAACTAGCCAAAATAACCCTCCTCTAGTTATAACATTTCCCAGGCATGTAATCCTCCTGGAGGGCAATAGTATGAAGTTAGAGAGTAGGGTGCAAATACTGGGTATCACTCACCCAAGATGTCCTGTAATCCAGCCCTTGACCATCCTTCCAGCGTTCCTCCCCAAAGGTTGCTAAGAAATGAGGGAAAGAGGCTGTTGGATAACAAGAAACCTTCTTTAGTAGAGCCCAAACCTCAAAACATTATCTGTGTTAGAACAATGTCCTTTGGAATCCATTCATAGCTGCCCAGAAAGGGAGGAGGAGATCTTTGAAAAGACTTGCTTATCTCCAATACATCCTTTAAGAAATGTAGGCACTCTAGCTCTTTGGTCTTGCATGTATTTTTTTCTTCAAAATGAATATAGTGAAGACTTTAAAAGCATCATCTTCTATTCTAGGGAAATGTTCCCTTCCCCACCCTTGGCCTCAACACTTAACTAAGCTAGAAATAGTGATTGTTGTCACACGAATGCAACGGGGTTTGTTAACACAGAGCTTCCGATGTGGATAAAGAGGAACAGACGTGAACGTCCACGGATGGTAAAAATGTTTTCTCCAGAGTATCCTGATGGATTCAAAAGAAAGGAGCACATGTTTTCCAATTTAAAAAGTGCCTGCCGAGCAATGGGTAATGCCATATGTTTGAGCCTCTTAAATGGAAATGAACAGCAAAAGCTTTTTGCTTAAAATAAATAAATAAATGGATTCTTTGTCTTTATGGCCTGATATTCTAAACTTTCCAAATATCATCATTGCATTTCTATTATCTGCACTATTATTTTAAGTATACTTGGATTTTCTGATGATGAAGTCATAGTTCTATAATTAATCTAGGAAATTCAGCTTGTTCCACTCTGTCTTTAAAAATATCATTTTCTCACTTCAGAAGGGAACTCAGTGGATTTTAATATAGTTTTAAGTGGTGTTTAGTATTCAATGATAAAGGTCTATGCCCCAACATACTGCATCACTGGGTTATTAATTTTTCCTCACAAATCTATGTGGGATTAAATTAAAAAGATTTTGAAAAAAAATCTGAATAAACTCCATCTAGTGCCTCTCCTTTTTCTTATTCTTTTCTGAGCAATTTGAGAGACTTGGTCAATAAATGTTAAATGAATAGTAAAATTCAGAGAGAGGTCATTTTTCATACAAAAGAGGTACATTTTCTTAAGTTCATCAAACTAGAATATTCTAACAACAAGGAAATGTGTAGCCTCTTTAAGAGAGAATTCTGCTTTCCTTTTTCCACTCAAAGTATAAAAATTTGTTCTCTTGATTTAAGTATATATACAGATCCATACTAAAGGATTCTTAATACTTTATAAATAATGATAGAAGAATTCACCACAAAGTACTAAAACTTGCAATATAATAAGAATGAGGCATAACTTACAGTACATAGGACATGGCTAACAAGAATATTAAATTGGTTCTGATTGACTAGCTCTTTGCTAAAGATGAATGAAGTTCCCTTGCCAGTGAGAGAAAGGAACTGAGTTCTGTGTCTGTCACATACCAACTTTGTAGGTGCCATGTGGCTATTGCTCCACTGGGGCATATGTCAAGATCCTTAAAACTCAGACTTGAACTTTGTTTATGTACTTGTTAAACTAATGAAAATTACCTAGGCCTTGGCCAGTTGGCTCAGCAGTACAGAGTCTTCCTGGTATGTGGAAGTCCTCAGTTCGATATCAGTCAGGGCACAAAGGAGAAGTGACCAAGTGCTTCTCCACACTTCACTTCCCCTCCCACAGCCATGGCTCTAATGATTTGAGCAAGTTGGCCCAGGCACTGAGCATGGCTACATGGTCTCACCTCAGGCACTAAAATAGCTCAGTTGCCAAGCAACAGAGCAATGGCCCCAGATGCACCACCCTGGTAGGGAGCTTACCAGCTGGATACAAGTCGAGGTACATGTGGGAGTCTGTTATAGTATACATATATCATTTTTAAATAAACGTAACATAGATAACGCTATTCATCTGCAATTTACTGTACTAAGTGTCCTAGTAAATGCTGCATTATTTTTTTATTAGCTCTTACCTAATAAAACATAAATTTCACAAAGGCAGGGACACTGTGTTCTTATTCATCACTGTATCACCATCACTGGGACAGTGACTGCTATATAATTTGTTGAATAAATTAATGAATGAATGTTGAGAGTATTATAATAAATATTTGACAGATAAAAAAACTAAGGCTCAGCAATGTTGTTTTGCCTTAAAATATGTCAAAGAACAAGTCCTTCTCCAAGGTCAAACAGTTAGTTTGATGGCTGTGGTGTAACCTAGTTTTACCTGATTTCAAAAGCCAAAAGATATGTTTCAGAATAATAAAGTCTACTGTTATGAAAAGCATTGCTTTTCTCCAAATGCAATCTGTGAATTGGGACAATCAGTCTTGTCCTTCTGAGTTGGACACATGGCTTCTCAATTTTATGCACAGGAAATTCCATTCTCTCCACTACTATTAGCCAGGCAGAGAAAGGCAAATTCCATATGATCTCACTTCTGTAGAATTTAATGAACCAAACAAACTAAGGAACAAAATAGAAACAGAGGCAGGATCACAGGGAACAGATGGGCAGCTGTTAGAAGGAAGGGGGAAGAGGGGACTAGGTCAAAGAAGGTGAAGGGATTAGCAAATAAACATATATATATATATGTATATGTGTGTGTGTGTGTATATATATATATATATATATATATATAATCACATAGATATAGATACAGACAATAAGGTTGCAATAGACAGAGAAAAAGATGAGGAGGAGGTAGGGGAGGGGGAAAATGGGGGAAATGGGAGTGGAAAGAGACTTTGCATGGGGCACAGGGGGCACTATGCAGTGTGTAGATAGTATTAAATTGAGTGGGACACTTGAAGCAATGTCAACACAATAAAGTTTTTAAAAAGATAGGAAGCATTAAAGACCTTTGTCAGGACACTTTTCTTACTTGGTGCCCGACTGAAAAGTGGTGACCCATTTGTGGAGGAAGGTGACACTTCCTGTGTATCATTATTACATACCAGTTCACAGCAATAGCTAAGGCCACATAACTTCTTGTGCCAAATATTATTATATGAGCAATACTGGGTCACTTCATTCTCTCAGCCATTTACTTCTTTGTACTGGGTCTTCACAACTTTCCTATCCGCCATACACCAGCTTCACATCTTCAATTTCTTTTCAAAGATACAGGCTACAGTCAGAAACTGAACGATATTCAAACTAAAACTCTTATGTTCATGACTTACACAATCACCAGGAAGCTGTAAAAAAATGTGCTTCCTGGACTTAAGTCTGCTTGTGGGTTCTCTGTTTTCCTTCCTTGAGTGAAGCATGGAAGAGCATTCTGGCACAGTTGAGAGTTCCTATGGGGGACACCATTTACCAGCAATTGCTTTATCCTGTCAGCTTTAATCTCTCAATAGGAAAACCTCAAGATAATTTAAAACCTATCTACAGGGCTATTTGATTATTAAACATTTTTCATTTTTTTATCAATAGGCACATGTTACAAAATTTTAAAATTCAAAGGAATATTTAATGAAAAGTTAATCCTCCCATGCCTGTCCTTTAAACCTGAAACTAAGAACTGTTTCTTAGGTATCCTCCCACAGAAATCTTTTGCATATGCAAGTAAATACAATTTTTATTTATTTTTAACATCAAAGGCAATTTACTATACATGGTTCTTCATCTCATTTTTTTACTTATCAATATTTTTTTGAAGGCCTTTCTTATAAGAGAATTCACCAAAAGCTTATGTATCCCTTTGAAAAGCTGCATGGTATTATTCTTGTACTTTACAAAATTATCTTTGAATTGATATGGAAGAACAAACAGACATTTTGAAAAGAGAACAAGGCACTGGTCAGTTGGCAAAGTGGTAGAGCATCAGCCTGGCATGAGGATGTCCTGGGTTTGATTTCCTGGTCTGAGCACACAGGAGAAGCAACCATCTACTTTGCTACCCCTCCCCTTTCTCTCTCTCTCTCTCTACCCCCTTTCATAGCCATGGCTTGATTGGTTCGAGCACATTGGCCCCTGATGCTGAGGATGGCTCCATGGAACCTCCACCTCAGGTACTAAAAATAGCTCAGTTGCAAGCATGGCCCCAGATGGGGGTTACTGGGAGGATACTGGTCAGGGTGCATGCAAGAGTCTATCTCCCCTCTTCTCACTTGGAAAAAGAAGGAAAAAAAAGAATAACAATAAAAGGAGAATTGGCCTACTCATGTCTAAATGTCTTTAAAAATAAGTAAAACGGTGCAATAATAGAGAAGGACAGGTTACAATCAGAACGACTATTTAAAAAAAAAGCCTAGTAGACATAAAAACTGGTATATAATAAAAGCTATGTAAAAATTAGATATTCGGGAAAAGTTAAATTAGATAATATATCCTACACATATTCCAAATGGATTGAAGAGTTAAATATACAAAAAAGTGAAACTATAAAAGAAAATGTAGGTAAATATCTATGTGATCTTGGAGTTAATAAGGATATTTTAAGCAAAAGAAAAAACTATAACAAAATCAGTTCTAGCTAAAAATTATAGCAAAATCAAAAGAAGCTATAAAGAAAAATGATACATTTCTATCACTTTTATTTCAATCTATATGATTGATTTGACTTTGTAAATAGTAAAATTTTATTACATCAGAAAATTTAATAAGAAAATTACACAAAAAAAGTTTTGTTATAAGACATTTTAAAAAGGTTAACTTGGACAATGATTGAGAAAAAGATAAAAGACAGACATCATCTCTTGTATTCTTGTTTTAGGGGGACAGAAACAAGAATAAAACTTTAAAGAATAAAGCACACGTGGTTTTCTAAGATGACTTATGTACCCAGAAGTTGCTTAAAGGAACGTGGGCAACAAGAGTGTTACCATGGGTTACAGAAGCGAGCTCATGGATGTTCTAGGTAAAACGGAGGTAAAATAAGTACTGGCTTCAAGAAATATTAGTCATGAACTACCCAGAATTTTTTATACATTGTTTTTATTCTTTCTGAACATCTTAACTAAAATTTAAAGTGACCAACAGTGTTAGCTTCCGTGAGAACTAAAAGAGCATCCACTGAAGTCCATGAAATGTGCAGTATCTTGAAATCCTGCCTAGGGCAAAGCAACCACGTGAAACGGTAAGATGTAAGTTATTCATTAGGGCTACAGCAGAGGCCACAATATAGGGCTTCTTTCACTTTGGGGATTTGGCTTTGCAAGTTATGGGACAGAAGAGAAATAACTGAAATTACAAGAAATCAGAAACAGGAAATTTTGGTTTTGATCAAAAGCCACATCTTTTGGAGAATTCAATTTGATGAACCTCAACAATAACTAAAGGGGGCAGGGGAGACTATTAAGCTGTCTCAAGACCTGGATGTATTCACATAGAAAGATACATGGTTTCATATTACTTTCAACACATTCAGGTGCCATTGCACAAACAAGATGATCTATGTTGGTCATCATTCACAACTCATTTCCACACAGATTGGGAAAAGTAAAAAGATCCCACCATCTAGACAAAACTCAAAATACAAAGACTGAGTGTTCTGGTTTTGATTTGGGAATAGGGTGAAAAAAAAATTGGAAGATAATATGGCATACAAATGGCTAATAACTTTATATTCAAAGAGTTCTTATTAATAGTTAAGAAAAATAAAAACCACCCAATATAACTGTAAACAACATACATAAGGTAATAGGGTAATTAGCTAAAGAAAAGCTTATACAAATGCCTGAAAAACATTTTCAACAGATATCTAACTTTTCAGTAATGAAAAATGGTAAGCAATGCTATAAGCATAATGAAATACCATTTTTTCAATGTAATGATGAAAAGAATTAAACACACAGTTCTCAGTATTGGCAAATGCTCTGTGAAATAGATGTTCTCCTATACACTACTATTCTGAAGTGTAATTCGATATTGTTTCAAGAACCTTAAGTGTGATATTTTTGTCTGTATTTATATTTGCAAGAAGTTATTTTAATAAAATATTCAGATGTGTAAAAAAAGATTTACCATACCAACAAGAATATAAAACATAGTGAAAGTTTCAACAATTGACATGTTGGTCAGTAGTGTACTACTATATACACATACAGTGCTAAAATTACTAGGCATCTGTTAAAAATTCTATTTTTCAGAAAATATAGTGTTAGAAAAATTTCTCAAAATATACAGTTATATTAAAAAATTAGATTATATAAGGTGATATATAGTACAAATTTAGTTTAAACATATATGTGCCCTGACCAGGGATTGAACTGGCAACATCTGCACTTCAGGACTATGATCTAACTAGCCAAGATATCCAGCCAAGGCAAGTATTATTTTTATAATTAGAAAAAGGCAATAATATTATTATTTAATTTTTTTTCTTATTTTCCAAGTGAAAGAAAGAGAGATAGAGAGTCAGACTCCCACATGTCCCCTGACCGTGATCCATCTGGCAACCCCCATCTGGGGCCATGCTCGCAACCAAGCTATTTTTGCACCTGAGGTAGAGGCTCCGCAAGCCATCCTCAGTGCCCAGGTGGCTGTGTTCAAACCAATTAGCTATGGCTGCAGGAGAGGAAGGGGGGGCAGAGAAGGGGGAGAGGTGGAGAAGCAGATGGTTACTTCTCTTCTGTGCCCTGACTGGGACTCGAACCCAGGACATCCACAGCCTGGGCTGATGTTTGACCATTGGGTCAACTGGCCAGGGCTAATAAATATTATTTCTCAAAATAAAAATCAGAACAAAGTTCTCTGACTTAGATATTTAATACCTAAGTCACATTCAAGTGTCACATTCACATTATTTGTGCCTGCCCTGACTTAGTATTACTTGGAAATGAGTTTTCTTTAAAAAAAAATATACCTAAACATATAAACGTTATTTCAGATCATATTCAGGAAAACTCTCAGCTCTAAAATTAAAGCCCAAAAGTATTCCCTGAGAGGATGGATCTAAATATTATTAAAATGTTATTAATATTTCTGCTTTGATTGAGGCAGGTTTAGATAAAAAAAGTAATTTTGTGTACACAAACACCTCAGAATCCTAATTAAGTAGTTAAAATGCCAGTAAGAGTGACACTGTAGATAAAAGCACTAGGATTGTTCGTGTTGTTATCTGTAGGCTGATGCCATGGGACTTGCTGATGTAAGTTCACCTCAGCCAGCAGTAGTATGACATCGTATGTTCAGGCTCCACCCTTGGCACAAACACAAAAGCCGAGCTGGTAATCTAGTCAGGATTCATTTCAGAACAAATCATAATTTTGTGTGTGATTTGCCA
Organism: Saccopteryx leptura; assembly: GCF_036850995.1. Taxonomy (NCBI): domain Eukaryota; kingdom Metazoa; phylum Chordata; class Mammalia; order Chiroptera; family Emballonuridae; genus Saccopteryx; species Saccopteryx leptura. The sequence continues at coordinate 76,451,542 of NC_089510.1, read as the reverse complement.
ACTAATTTTTCAGTTTCTTTTCATGGTTTTCTGAGAAAGTCCAAAGCTTTGCTTTAGTTACATTACTTGAATTGGCAACAAAGCTAGTCATGCATGTGAAATCATTACTAATTTGCTTAATCAGCCTTAAATCTGTTTATATTTTACTTCTTTCACATTACTAGGACAACCAGCTCCATGCTAGTTTTCCAGTACTATTAATCAGGGTTCAATTTCCAAAAGTAAATGAAACTGAGGATCTTCAATTATCAAGAGAGCTGCTTCTTCATGTCTGCTGATGCCCAATTACCCAAAAGCGTGTCAGCACTGAGGTGACTAATGCTTGCAAGTCCATTTCATATACAGTATTTGTTAGTTGACATTTCTTGATGCATTGATAGCTGATAGATATCAATATCTATCAATTGAAAGTATACTGTGGTAAATCTCTGCTTAAAAGTGGAAAGGAGCCTGAACTGTGGTGGCGCAGTGGATCAAGCGTCGACCTGGAATGCTGAGGTCACCGGTTCAAAACCCTGGGCTTGCCTGGTCAAGGCATGTGTGGGAGTTGATGCTTCCTGCTTCTCGCCCCTCTTCTCTCTCTCTCTCTGTCTCTCTTCTCTAAACTGAATAAAGAAATAAATAAATTTTTTTAAAAAAGTGGAAAGGAGTAAGCCCTGGGCAGTTGCTTAGTGGTAGAACATCAGCCCAGCTTGTGGATGTCCCAGGATCAATTTCTTGTCAGGGCACACAGGAGAAATGACAATCTGCCTCTTTACCCCTCCCCTCTCCCTTCTCTCTCTCTCTCTCTCTTCCCCTCCCTCTGCCATGGCTCAATTGGTTGGAGCACATCACTCTAGGCACTGAGGATGGTTCCATGGAGCCTCCACCTCAGGTGCTAAAAATAGCTTGGTTGCCAGCATGGCTCCAGATGGGTGTTGCTGGGTGGATCCCAGTCTGGGTGCATGCAGGAGTCTGTGTCTCTATCTCCTCACTTGAAAAAGAAGAAAAAAAAATGTGGGGGATGAAGTGGATTTTGGAAGACCAATGCTATCACTGTACCATAGTTACAAGTTAAACTATGGTAAATACCTTTTTGAAGTCAGTGGACTGCAAATAGAGAATTTTAAGGGCCATATCCCAGAGAGAGAAGAATATAACAGATGTCACTTTTACTGTAGAAGCACTTGGCAATTTTGTGAATGGGCATAAAGATGAGAATGTGAGTTTTGTATTCAGAAAGGGATGCTCTGGGGGCTAAATTTTTGGTGAAGATATGACAGCCTTGGGCAAATTGCTGGTTTTCCTCTCACAATAGTTACCAATTTCTGGAGCAAGAGCAAGCAGAAAACTAAAAGCTCCACAGAAAGTTTCTAAAAGACTACCTAAAGCTTTGGCAGTCTCATAAGAAGATACCATTAAGCAAGTGAAAAGGCAACCCACAAAGAGAGAGAAAATATATACAATGTACCCAACAAAAATTTATATCTAGAATATACAAATAACTACATAGCAATAATAACATACAATAAAACACAATTGAAAGCAAATAGGCAAGAGATACTGACAAGTGCTTCACAATAGACCATATCCAGTTGGTCAATAATCTTAAGAAAAGGTGCTCAACTTCATTAATCATCTAGAAAGTGAGAATTTAAACCATGAAGTAATTATTATTGCACACCATTAAAAAAAAAAGACTAAAATAAAAGTAATAGTAATGATTCCAAGTGTTGGTAAAAATTAGAGCAACTGGAATGCTCAGGAATTGCTAGTAGAACTATAAATTGAAAAAATGGTTGGCAGAATCTACTAAAGCTAAGAATATACATATCCTTGATTCAGCTATACTGTTCATACTCCTTGGTATAATGTCTATAGAAATGTATAAGTACATGGCCCCAAAGACATGTACAAGAATGTCTTTTAATAGCACTTTTGATAATAACCCCAAACTGGAAGCTACCCAACTATCTAAGAACAGTAGACTGGGTAAATCAGTGCTAGTATATTTATACAATAAATACTCTTCAGCAGTGAGAATGAACAAACTGTAACTATTTACGACAACATGAATAAATCTGATGGAAAGTGAAAGAAGCTAGACCCAAAAGAGTGTATCTGTTAAAATTTATTGATGAAAGTTCCAAAAACAGACCAAATTAGTCTTTGGTGTTAGAAGTCAGGGGAATGGTTACTGTTAGAGGCCCAGCAACTCCAGAGAGACACAAGATGGCGTCTGGGGTATGATAATGCTCTGTTTTTAACCTGGGGGCTGGTAACATGGGTTTGTTCACTTTGTAAAATTTATTCTGTTACATGCCTTTTATTTCTACACTTGTTGAAAATATATTTAAATTAAAAGTCTGCATCAAAATGTATGTGCATATAGAGAACCTGCTGTTAATTACCCCAAGAAAACTGTTTTAGACTGAGATAAGTTTCAAATTATCAGTGCACATTTAACTTATGTATTTGACACAATTGATTTCTACATTTGTGTCTATCAAACTATTGGACAAATATCATATTAATTAAATGCCTAATTGATCATTCTTCTGAGAAAAACTTCAGTAAAAGATATGAACCTGGCCCTGGCCAGTGGGCTTAGTGGTAGAGCATCAGCCCAGCATGTGGAAGTCCCGGTTAGATTCCTGGCCAGGGCACACAGGAGAAGTGCCCATCTGCCACTCCACCCTTCCCCCTCTCCTTTCTATCTTTCTCTTCCCCTCCCACAGCCAAGGCTCCATTGGAGCAAAGTTGGCCTGGGCACTGAGGATGGCTCCATGGCCTTCAACTCAGGTGCTAGAATGACTCTGGTTGCACTGGAGCAACGCCCCCAGATGGGCAGAGCATTGCCACCTAGTGGGCATGCCGAGTGGATCCCATTTGGGCAATGTGGGAGTTTCTCTGCCTCCCTGCTTCTCACTTCAGAAAAAAAAAGAAAAAAAGATATCCTAATTACATGGTGTTTACAAAATATTTACAATCTGTTTAGGGAAATAAAATTAGAGACAAAATTAGCAAATAGAACTTGAAGTTGACTTTTAAACTCCCTTCTTGAATCTGGGAGCTCTCAGATGATTGAGTTGGGAAATCATTCTAGCCACCAAGATATGGATTCTATTTTCTACTCAGAGAAAATGATGTTTATTTTTGAGGGGTTTTTGCTTCTATGCTCATGAGGAATATTGACTTGTAGTTTTTCTATTCTTGGAATGTCTTAAGCTAATATTAGCCTTCTAAATTTGGAAGTATTCCTCCTTCTTCAGTTATCTGGAGGAGTTTTTATAGTATACAGGGTGATCAAAAGTAGGTTTACAGTAATAATCATAACCTGCATGTCTTTTTCCATACAAACAACTGTAAACCTATTTATGCCTACCCCTGTTTAAATGTTTGGTAGAATTAATCAGTGAAATACTTTCACATGGAATTTTCTTTGTGACTATGTTTTCTTTAGTAGACAGAGGACTATTTAAGTTATCTAATAATTGAATTAAATTTAAAAGATTGTGACTTTTTATACATTTTCTCATTTAATCTATATCATCAAATTTATTGAAATAAATATTTTCTTGTCAGTGTCTTCAAAGTCTATATAATCTATCATGATGTCCTTTCATTCTTGACATTTTTCATCTGTATTTAGTTTATTAATTTGATCTTTTTAAAAACTGACATTTGATTTTGTTGATTTTCTCTATTTTCTTGCTTTGAATTACTTTTACTTCAACTCTATAACTTTTATTTATTTATTTTTTTGCTTGTTTGTTTGCTTTGGATTTAGTTTGCTTTTGTTTTGCTGATAACATAGTGGAACCTTATTGAGTTCAAATCTTACTTCTTTTCTAATATAAACATTTGATGCTATAAATTTCGCTATAACACTGCTTTAGCTTCAAACTATAAAATGCTTTGAGTTTATTAAATTAACACTATTTTCTAATGCCTTATGATTTCTTCTTTGATAAAAAATATGTTAAAGATATATGGTTTAATTTCCAAATATATGAGGATTTTCTATACATTTTTCTGTTATTTCTAGCAAAAGCCCTTTAACTGAGATTTATTGCATTTTAATACTAGAGAGTATGCTCCATTTTGGTAAATTTTTTCACATGTATTTGCAAGAAATGTGTGCTTTGCTATTATTAAATAAATTGTTCTAAAAAATAAATAAAATAAATTGTTCTGTAAATGTCAATTAAGTCAAATGGTTAATGATGTTGCTCTGGTCTTCTATAGCTGCACTAAAGATTTCTTGTCCACCTTTCTATTAATAACTGACAGAGGACTAAAGGCATCTTCAACTAACTTTATAGATTTGCCTATTCCTCTTTTGAGAATTCTAGCAAGTTTTAAAATATATTTGAAGCTCTGTAATTGGGTGAATAAATGTTTAAGATTTTGAATTCTTGATGAATTGACTCCTTTATCATTGTGCTGTGACCCTCCTCATCCCTGGTTGCATTCCTAGTTTTGAGGTTTACTAGTAAGTATTAATGGAACCACACCAGCTTTCTAGTAATTAGTGATTGCATAGAGTATGACCATCCTTTAACTTTTTTTTTTTTTTTCATTTTTCCGAAGCTGGAAATGGGGAGGCAGTCAGACAGACTCCCGCATGCGCCCGACCGGGATCCACCCAGCACACCCACCAGGGAGCCATGCTCTGCCCATCCGGGGCATTCCTCTGTTGCATCCAGAGCCATTCTAGCGCCTGAGGCAGAGGCCACAGAGCCCATCCTCAGCGCCCGGGCCATCTTTGCTCCAATGGAGCCTTGGCTGCGGAAGGGGAAGAGAGAGACAGAGAGGAAGGAGAGGGGGAGGGGGGGAGGAGCAGATGGGTGCTTCTCCTGTGTGCCCTGGCCGGAAATTGAACCCGGGACTCCTGCACGCCAGGCCGATGCTCTACCATTGAGCCAACCGGCCAGGGCCCATCCTTTAACTTTTAACTTATCTATGTCTTTATATATAGAGTGTGTTGCTTGTACATAACATGTTGGCGGACCTTAGTTTTTTAATCAGTATAAAAATTTTTGCCTTTTATTTGTTGTTTGTTTTTTAGTAAGGACAAATATTTAAAGTAAATATTGATATGGTTTGATTTAAATATTCCATCTTCCTAATTGTTTTTTTATTTTTATTTTTAAGTGAGAGGAGAGGAGATAGTAAGACAGACTGCCACATGCAATCGGACCAAGATCCACCCAGCAACTCCCATCTGGGGCCAATGCTCAAATCAACCAAGCTAGCCTCAGTACCCAGGGCTGACACTCAGACTACAGTATTTCCCCATGTATAAGACACACCTTTTGTTAAAAATTTGGGATCTAAAATCTGGGAGCATCTTATACAGTGGTTATAGATTTTTTTACTTACATTTTCCACTTTTTCATGCTTATTTTTGCACTCATTGTTGAAGACAATGATTCGTCATCAGACACAGATGAGGACAAGCTAATAGATGGGAATTTTGACAGTGATGAGGAGTTATATGAATTTTATGATGAATAAAACTTGAGTTCAATAACTTTATGTAATTTTTTTTTTCAAATTTCAGGCCCCAAAATTAAGGTGTGTCTTATACATGCGAGTATTTTATACATGGGAAAATATGGTAATTGAGCCACTGGCAGTGATAGGGGAAGAGAAAGAAAAGGGGAAGAGAGAGGGGAAGAGAAGCAGATAGGTGCCTTGACCCAGGATTGAAATGGGGACATCCTCACACCAGGCCAATGCTCTATTTACTGAGCCAGCCATTAAGGGCTGCTAATTATTCTTTAAGTAGTCTCATATAGCCATATAGCCTGACTAGGTAATGGTGTAGTGAATAGAGCATTGACCTTGGATGCTGAGGACCCAAGTGTGAAACCTCAAGATTGCCAGCTTGAGCACAAGCTCATCCAGTTTGAGCTCAGGGTCACCGGCTTAAGTGTGGGATCATAGACATGAACTCAAGGTCACTGGCTTGAGTCCAAGGTCGCTGGCTCAAGCCCAAAGTTGCTGGCTTGAGCAAGAGGTCATTGGCTCAGCTAGAGCAACCCCCCCACCCCATCAAGGCACATATGAGAAACAATCAGTGAACAACTAAGATGCTGCAACTATGAGTTGATGCTTTTTATCTTTCTCCCTTCCTGTCTGTCCCTGTCTGTCCCTCTCTCTCTGAAACATAAAAATAATAAAAAATAGTAGTCCCATATATTATTGGAATTTTTTCTTTCCTGCCAGTTTTGAACTGAGTAGTTTTATGATTCCATTTCACCTCCACTATTGGCTTATTTTTAATTTTTTTCTTTATATTAAATTTATTGGGAACATTGGCTAATAAGGTATTATAGGTTTAAGATGTACATTTCTATGATAGATGATCTTCATATTGCATTATGTGCCCAGCACCCACAGTCAAATCATCTCTGTCATTATATATATATATATATATATATATATATATATATATATATATATATATGTTTAACCCCCTTCACACTTTATTATCCCCCACTTCCCCTTCTCTCTGGTAAACACTATATTGCTGTCTGTGTCTATGAGTTTTTGTTTGTTTTTCTTGTTTTTTCATTTGTTAATTTCAGTTCTCATATCTCATATATGAGTGAAATCATTTTGTTTTTTTAGTTGCTGCTCTAGTGTTTACCATAATTATCCTTACAACATAATCTACTCTCAAATGATAATATACTACTACATAATGCTGTAAAAATCTTACGATAGTATGCTCCCATTTTCTTCCTCCCATCTTTTGTGTTATTGTTATCATAGATTTTATTTCTATATGTGCTGTAAACCCCACAATCCATCATTACTATCTTTGCTTTAAACAGTCTTTTAAAGTGATTGAAATGTCTTGTATCTACCTTATTTTTACCATTTCATATGCTTTTTCCCCTTTAGTTTAGATTTAGTTTTCCACCTGCTATTTTTTCCTCTGTCTGAAAGAGTTGATTTGATATTTCTTATGGGGAAGTTCTTCTGTTGGTAGTAAATTCTCTCTGTGTTTGTCTGGTGAAAAGAAAATTTTTATTTTCCCTTCAGTTTTGAAAACTATTTTCCCACTGGATACATAAGTCTATGTTGACAGACTTTTACTATAAACACTTTAAATATGTCATTCTATTATCTTTTGCCTTGAATAGTTTCTGATGAGAGGTCTGCTATAATTCTGATCTTTGTTTCTCTCTGGGTATTGTTTTACTTTTCTTCTGCTGCCTTCCAGAATCTCTCTTTAGCTTTGCTTTTCAGCAGGTTCCCTATGATACAGTGTGGGACAAAAGTAAGCTTCTAGTTGTTTATATGGAAAAATAATATAATAATTAATAAATAATGATATAAGAATAAACTCAGTGTTTCATATACTCACAACTGAAAACCTACTTTTGCCCTTCCCTTTACACAGATATTGATTTCGTATTCTGTGTGTTTTCTGAGCTTCATATATCTGTTGTTTAATATTTTTTTATTAATTTTGAAATGTTCTCAGTCATTATCTATTCAGGCATTTGTTCTGCCTACTTTTATCTCTTTCCCTCTGGGACTCAAACATTTATATTTTTAGACCTTTTGTTATTGACCCACAGCTCTTAAATGTTATGAGGTTCTCTTTAGCTCTTTTAGTCTCTTAGCATTTTATTTTGGGTAATTTTTATCAACTCTTTTCTACATTTTGCATCTACTCACTTTCCTCAGCTGGATCCAGAATGCTAGTCAGCCCATTGAAGGAAACCCTTATCTTTAATTAACTTAATTTTCTTAATTTCCAGTATTTTCACTTGTCTTTTAAAATAATTTTTCTATCTCTGATGAAAGTTCTCATCTGCTCGTGTATGTTGTCTTCCTTTTTCACTTTATAACTTTATATTTGAACATATTAATCAAAATAATTTAACCCCTGTGTTAAATTGTATATTGTTCTAATTGTATCATTTGTGTCTGGTTCCATACATTACTTTATCTTCTTACAGTGACTCATATTTTTTACTGGTTTTTGTTTATTATACAACTTTTTGATTGAAGGATGAACATTTATATTAAAGACCAGTAGAGTCTGAGGCAAACAGTTTTTATTTTCAGACATAGGCACAACTCTTCTTCTCTCAGGCCATTAATTGAGGGCATATTTGAATAAAGTAGTCAATAATTGAGTTAGATTTGGTTTTTCTGTTGTCATTATCCTCAGCACGTCATAAGATTGAAATACCTTCAGTGTTGGGCTGCCATTTTTTTCTGCCTAGTGAAGGAGCAGAGCTGCATGCCCGAATCACAGACGGGGGACTCTCCACATTCTTGCCTATCGGTGGGTGGACTGCTTCTGCTTGTTACTTGATGCCAAGTTTACGGTGGGGATAGTGAGTGTTCTTGCTTCTCCTGGTCCAACCTTGGGCTCAAACAAGTCTATTCACATGGGCTTTGTGCATGAGACACTTTCAGCATCCCTTCTTCTCCTTTCTATAGCAGCCAAACTTTTTTAAAATTTGTGTCAGTTCTTGGACAAAAGATAGTTTTCTAACCCTCCACAAGTGACAGCAAATCTCTGTTTTGTACTGGTGCAGGATTCTTGGACCAAGAAGATTTCCTGCCTTTTCATCGGCATCTCTGGTGGCAAGTGTAGCTGTCCTCTCCCAGTGGTTTCAGGCTTTTGTCTCACATAGAAGAAGGAGCAGGTGAAGTGAGCAGTGATTTTTGCCTGTCATCCAGAGGCATCTAATCACCCTCCTGCATATCTACCCCACCATAGGTCAGGAGTGGGGAGGACGCTACAGTCTTTTGCCCTGCACCAAATTTCTGTTAGCTCTTTATTGTGAGTGAGGAGAAACCACCCTTGTGTTTGGATCTCTCAGTTTTCCTAAAATGAAATCTTCACCCACTCTTGACCTTTAAGAAGTATTTACAATATTTGCTGACTTTTTTCTTGCTTTCTTCTATGGCAGCCACACACTCGTCCCAGGTTGAAAAGGTTGGTGTCTGCCTTCCATCAACCAAGGCATCTGTCACCTTTCAGAATTAAGTTTACTTGGTTGTGTTGTGACCTCATCATACTGGTGGCTTTGAGGTCAGTTATACATGTGTAGAGTATCTGACTTTTTCTCATTGTTAGGATGGGAGCAACATTCTTTTGCAATTTTTAGCATCCTAAGTGGAAGCAAAACTTACCTGCTAGGGTTTTGCTTGGGATTAAAACCTACATATCGCATTTGGAAGAATTTTTCATCTATATAATATCAGTTTTTCCATCCACATATGATTTATTATAAAAAAAATGAGTGATTAATTGATGAATAATCATGTTTATAATTGTTCTGATATAATATTATAAGTATGCACATTGATTAAATTTGGGGAAAACCTCCATTGCTAAAGCCTAGATCTTCTCTGGTTAAGGAGGTAGCAGAGGTAGTGGAGAAAAGATATTAATATTCGCTTTTTTCTCACTTCACAGAACATCAGTACTGGTCAAACAGCTACTAGTTTATTGCAGATGTTAGACTGTGACACCAGTCTTACTGACCCCCAGTTCAAGGGTCTTTCCACTACATATTACATATGCTAATGTAATTTGAAGAGATCCCTGGCTTTTGTCTCTTTTTAAAATGAAATATAATCACTAACATTTTTTAAAATGTCTAACATCAATGAGTGCATGACTTTTTAAATATCTAATCTCTATTCCTATAGCCAAAACTCTCCTCCTTAAGTATGTTTCCTGAATCCTTTGATGAAAAGGAAGTCTCTGCTTCTATAGAAATATATTTATTTCATCAGTGCTCCTACTTGGGCCTCTCACTTCTTGTCACTTTGTTTTTCTCACATTTGTATTCTAGGTAGTCTTCATATTCCACCACTTGAGAAATTGTTCTTTCTTGTATCAAACTTAGCTAAAAGCCTTTAAAATTAAATAATCTGACAGATGGGCTTTGCCGTTCTCTACCTGAATTTTAGGTCACTAAAATTTGAATACTAAGGCTAGATTTTAAGTTACTCAGCTGGTCATTTTATGACTCAAGTAAACATGGCCAGTGTCATGGATGAAAATTAGGATTTAAAAGTAAGGGAAAGGTGACATTACAACTAGTGATAAGGCAAATTACCCTAGAAAAATGAATCCCTGGGTTAAGGTAGTAAATAGCATTTGATGCAGTAATAGCATTTCTTGTCTGACCATCTTTCCAGAGTTACTATTTTCTTTCAACATAGTAAATGAGTTTTTCCTCTCCATTCATATTTATGGACTACTGATGATTTTCTTTGAAGGAACAGAAGAGTAAGACAGACATGATAGTAAAGAACTTTAGTAATTAAAAAAAAAGTTAGTTATTAAACAAGATTTTAATCAAGTTATCTGTCTATAGCAGATTTCACTAAAATATGGCCCACAGGCAGAATCTGACTTATTATTTGTTTTGTAAATAAAGTCATATTGGGGCACAGCCATGTCTATTTAGTTCCCCATGTGAATCTAGAGAGATATTGTCAACCCACAAATTTAAACTTGTACTTGTTTACTAAAAGCTTTCCAAAGGATTCCTATTGCTCTAAAACCCTTTATATGGTATATAAGGCTATTCATAATATGACCTCTGCTTATCTAAGCAGACTCCACATTTTTCACTGTTTCCCAGCTTACATTTTGTATTTCAGTCATGCATTTACAGTATTTACTGTCCTGCCCCTGAGTCTTTGCACATACTCCTCTCTTTGGCCTCAACTAACTCATTCTTTCTCATATTTCAGTTACCAGCATAGAAGCTATCATTTCCTCGGGAAAAACCCAGACACCTCAACTTCCATACACTCTCATAAACCCAGAAAATTGGCCAACCACGATCATGCTACTACTTATTTTGTTTGTCTATATCAGGGGTTGCTAAACCACCACCTTAGGCCAAACAAATTTAGAGTCAATTTTTTTAGTTCCTAGTCAAGTACTGTTTGCCTCTAGGTCAGGCCTCATTCCTTATGATTTTTAGAACAATGTTATTCTTAGAGTAACCATGGAATTAAAGTTCCTTCCAGTGTCTACATAGTCTTGGATAGTCCCAAGACTACAGGTTGTAAGACACTAAAGTGATCAGAAAAACAGTCACCCCTGTATGCCCACAAAAAGTAAACGATGACACAAGAGCACTTCTCAAAGCTCAGCTTTAAAGCAGAACTTTGATAAATCCAGGCACGCCTCAAAAGCAAAGTGTAAAGCCAGAAGCCAGGGACAGGGCCACCATCACAGCAGCCGCCTGGCCCATGCAGGTTCGCATTGGATTCGGACAGTCGGTAAAGAAACAACGGAACCAAGAACTGATGGGCTGTCATCTTTAATCCTAGCTTGCACTCGGCGGGCAAGTAAAACATACACTGGGCTCCAAAACCCACTCACATTCAGTGCTCACAAAGCCACTGACTTATCCGAGTTTCCTAGAATCAAAGGTTTCTAGCTCACCAGCCTTATTCTCCTCAGTTCCACATCTCCTTCCTTCTCCCTGCACAAACTGCACAAACTGGCCTTTCACTCAACACTCTGCCATCTTGGCTGCTTCCCCTGGCCTCCTCCATGTGGCCTTTCTCTGCTCTGCTCTCTAACGCTAATCCCAGGAACCAAGAGAGCAAGCTCCTATTCTGCCCCTATTTTATAGTGTAGCTTCACAACCTTTAATCCAATATACAAAATAGGGAAGTCTCTAATACAAAGTCACTTCTCTGAGGCATGATTGGATTGTACCACCCCACATCAAAAAAGGGTGGGAAAGACTTAATCCCAAAACCAAGCCCCAGGCTACAAGGATTCTCAACACACATTAATATCACCTGGGCGATGGCCTTACGTGGGCAGCGCCATTTTTAACAAAGTGAGCATAATACATTTTATCTGCCCAACACAAAGTTTACGGGAAAAGTATATAAAAGCCAGCACCGTGATTAACTATATACAAATGGGAGCAAAATGCAACATTTCAGCAAGAACATTTTTCAATTCAAGCTGAAAAAAAATCCCCATTTGTACTTTCTAGTCAGCCAAATTTTCCAGCTGCACAGATTCTCTCTCTGGTGAGGCCCGCACACAGAATAAGGTCACTGAAGAATGTGCCTGTAATCACAAACTGTAATTAAGTGGTAATGACCTCAACCTGAAGCTTTCTTTGGGATTAATGAATACCTGGGAAGCCAGTGGCCTGAGGCGGCCCTCATTCTATCCAGAATGCCCTCGAACAAAGCTGCTGTAAAAATGTTTCCAGCGTAACCCATTCCGCAAAGTTACCTCTTCCACTACAATGTCACGGAGTTGGTTTTTTATGACATTTACTAAATATCAGATGATGCCTTGTAAACATGAACTGAAATTATAATTATTAACTATTATAATCATTATTTCTATGGGTTTTAATGCTTTGGCTTAGCAAGTGAGAATAGTAAGATGACCATCAAAATATTAGCCATCATTTATTTGCTGCTAATAGGTATTAAGATAAATATGCAAGCACTTAAAAGATATTCTTTCTTTCCTTGGAAGTTGATCATCATCATCTCCTTCTTACAGGTAAGGAATGCAAGAGTCAGGGAGGTTAGGTTTTTCCTATCTTATTCTAATTAGTGTAGGGGTTGGAAAACAAGGCCCTGTTCCCTCTGACTCCAAGGAAATTACTATGACCTCGCTGATCCAGAAGGTCTCTGTCAATGAGTCATCTGGAAGTAATGCGATACATTTGTCAAGGTGAGAAAGTCAATTGAGAAATGTAGCTGGTGACTGGTTGTAAAAGATCAAAGTCATGAACATGCCTTTCAAGGGCCCTTCTATGTCTATCAGTGGTCTCAGTGGGGAGAAATGACAGGGATTTTAATGTAGGAGTCTGCTCTCGCACCATCTTTAGGGCTTGATAGTGCTTCTATCTCTTAACATAATGTAGAAGCCCTGAGACAAGTGTAAGTTCTAAAATATACCCACACTCACACTAGCCCCCTCAGTCTACCATGTCTGAAGTTTCTTATACAATAACTAAGTTATATATTTTTTTAATGTGAGGTTTAACATGTAAACATGCCTGAGAGAGTTACCCATTACGACATAAATTCATCCAGAGATGGAAAAACTGCTATCAGTAACCTTTCTTATAGGTAAGAGCAGAAGGCTGGTTTTAAGTAATGGAATATAAAAAAACAAATTTCATATATCAATATCAAAATAAGAGAGAGAAGTGGTGGCAAGGGCCTATTTATTTGTCTACTGCAGACAAACACAAAAAAGATAATTTAACAGATACCTGCTCCCTATTCTCATTTCCTTATTCCCAAAGTGTGGGGCCAGTGACTCCTTTTTCCTTTGGATGTATGGGTCTGATTACAGAGAGGATGTGAAAGAGGCTTTGGACAGCTAGTTGACTAACTGAGCTTTTATTTTAAGGTGTGTCTTGTGTTTTTAAGAAAGTGACTGGGTATAGTTAGGTCTCAAAACCTTCTACAAAAACTCCAAACTTCCCCATCTGTCTGAGAAGCAGACCTGATTCAAGTGGTCCCTTTCTCCCTGGGCGGTTACATCACTGGGAGCACACTGCTTTAGCTTACTTAGAAAGCCAACCCTTGGCAATGTTCAAGCAAACAAAATTGTTTTTAGCCAGGTCTTAGAGCCTAGAGTAAAACTATGTTTGGACTATGGTATGTTTTGAAAAAAAAAAAAAACATATTCAGGTCCTAAACAAAACTTTCTATGACCTCTTACTTCCTTTCTTCAAGGACAGAAAAGTATAAGAATATTTGGGAGGCCTGACCAGGTGGTGGCGCAGTGGATAGAGCGTCGGACTGGGATGCGGAAGGACCCAGGTTCAAGACCCCGAGGTCACCAGCTTGAGTGCGGGCTCATCTGGCTTGAGCAAAGGGCTCACCAGCTTAGACCCCAGGTCGCTGGCTCCAGCAGGGGGTTACTCGGTCTGCTGAAGGCCCACGGTCAAGGCACATGTGAGAAAGCAATCAATGAACAACTAAGAAGTTGCAACGCACAACGAGAAACTGATGATTGATGCTTCTCATCTCTCTCCGTTCTTGTCTGTCTGTCCCTGTCTATCTCTGCCTTTGTAAAAAAAAAAAAAAAAGAATATTTGGGAGGAATTTCCCAATACAGCTGAGACTGCTTTACTTTTCCTCATTTTCAAATTCAGGTAATCATAAACACAACTAGAAAAATCTCCCATTTGGCCATGAGCTACCAAGTTTGGCGAGAAAAGTATAATGAACAGAGAGAGAAGAGTGAAGAAGTTATGAACATAGATGACTAACTCTATCTATCTTGTAACAAATAAGAAGTCTTACAAACTTTTTTAAAGCAGAAAATTATCTTACTATTCAAACATAATAGCCAAGATTACAGGACAGAAGAGTCACAGCTTTTTCCAAATAAGTAAAGCCTGTTTGTGAAACTGATGCTGAAGCAATAATTAGAGAATAAGAAGAGAAAGGAGAGGAGAGGGGTGGGAAAAGGGAGAGTTGCTAAATGAAGAGTTCAATCAAGAGTTAATGAATTTAATAAATTTGCTAAATTATAAACCACATACAATCTAAGGTCTAGACCGATCTAAGTCCCAGTTCTAGTCCAGATCTGTCTCACCCACTGAAGACTGGGCTCCCCTGGTACAAGGTGAGTGTTGAAGAAAGTAAAAAGGAGGTAAGAATATCTATGTCAGTACCTGGTGTGGAATGCAAAGGAAAAGAAGCACAAGGACTCTGTGCCACTGTTGGGCAGATAAAATATATTATGCTCACTTTGTTAAAGATGGCGCTGCCCACATGGAGGCTGTTGCCCAGGTGATATTAATGTGTGTCTCTGTGGGCTGTGGGCAGGCAGGATCCTTGTAGCCTGGGGCTTGGTTTTAGGACTAAGCCTTTCCCACCCATTTTGATGTGGGGTGGTACAACCCCATCATGCCCCAGATAAGTGACTTTGTATTAGAAACTTCCCTATTTTGTATATTGGATTAAAGGTTATGAATCTACACTATAAAATGGGGACAGAACAGGAGCTTGCTCTCTTGGTTCCTGAGATTAATATTAGAACAGAGAGCAGAGAGGAGAGCAGAAGGAGGCCACATGGAGGAGGCCAGGAGAAGCAGCCAAGATGGCGGAGTGTTGAGTGAGAGGCCAGTTTGTGCAGAGTTTGTGCAGAGAGAAGGAAGGAGATGGGGAACAGAGGTGAATAAGTCTGGTGAGCTGGAAACCTTTGATTCTAGGAAACTCGGATAAGTCAGTAGCTTTGTGAGCACTGAATGTGCGTGGGTTTTGGAGCCCAGTGTGTGTTTTTTACTTGCCCACTGACTGCAAGCTAGGATTAAAGATGATGGCCCACCAGTTTTTGGCTCCGTTGTTTCTTTACTGACTGTCCAAATCCAATGTGAACCTGCACGGGCCAGGTGGCTGTGATGGTGGCCGTGCCTACTGGCTTTACAGCCACTAATATCCATCCCAGCCAGCCTTCTATTCTACTAGTTACCTAAAAGGTAATGTATTTCTCTCAGCCACACTGGTTAATTGTCAATTTTTAAAACATTTTATTTATTGATTTCTGTGAGAAAGGAAGAGAGAGAGGAAAGCAAGTGAAACAGGAATATCAAGCCATTCCTGTATGTGCCCTGATCAGGAATTGACCCTGCAACCTCTGTGCTCTGGGACGATGTTCTAACCAACCAAGCTATACAGCCGGAGCTTAGCTGTCAATTTTGGAAATAGTTAAAAACCCCAAGTGGTAATTGACCACCAGTTTTCCAGGAGATTTCGTAAGGAGAAACTTTGTCATCTTTCCATTTGTATACAATTATTATATCTCACTTAACTTTCTTCTCTAAATTATTCCTAATTTGATGATTGTCAACAACTACAAAAAATGCATTTGAGTCATCTGTAAAACTTTTTTAAAAATGCGTATTTTCTCCTCATTCCAGATCTAAGTAATAAGACTTCTTAGGAAGAAGGTCATTCATGTGTGTATCAGAAACAAATAAATGATTCTGAAATACATGAAAAGTTAAGAAACATTTTCTTAATTTCCTTAGTCTTTCATTAAAAGAAAAAATCCAAAATATTCTTTCTATCTCAGCTGCTATTCTTTGGGATGTATTGCTTTTCAAACTTGATTTTAGAATAATGATATCTGATAAAGAACATTAAACTCCAAAAATCCATTAAAAGATTGGACTAAGACCTCCTTTATTGTGTTAATTGCAGCCTCATATAGCATTTGCTTCTCCTTTTAGTGTTAGCAAAACCTTTTTAGGCTTTTTTGTATCTCTTTTTGTTTGATTGTGTGCCATTTTATGGGATGCAGTTCTCCCGGAGAATGTCCTGCGTGCTTTCTGCAATAGCCCTCAGAGCGTACTGCTGAAAACCCAGCTGAAAAATTCAGTATTGATCTGCTTCCCTTCTTTTACATAGTCTGTAGCACCTGGTCTGCCTTGAGCTCTTGTTTTCAACTTGGGCTATGTGATTTATGACCTTTTTTTTTTTAGGTGAGATGGGGGGAAGATAGTGAGGCAGACTCCTGCATGTGCCCCAACTGGGATTCACCTGGCAACCCCATCTGGGGCTGATGCTCAGAGTACCGAGCTATTTTTAGCACCTGACACTGATGCACTCCAATGAAGCTATCCTCAGCTCTGAGGGCCATGCTCAAATCAATGGAACCACTGGCTGTGGGAGGAGAAGAAAAGAAGAGGGGGCCAAAGGGTAGAGAAGCAAATGGTCACTTCTCTTGTGTGCCCTTACTAGGAATCAAACTTAGAATGTCCATACACAGGACCATCTATACACTGGGCCAATGCTCTATCCACTGAGCCACCAGAAAGGGCCTATGACCTATTCTTATATCTTTTTCGTGCTTTGGATTTTTTTAATTAATTTATTTTTTTTTTTTACGTGACAGAGAGAGAGACAGATAGAGACAGACAGGAATGGAGAGAGATGAGAAGCATCAATCATCAGTTTTTCATTGCGACACCTTAGTTGTTCATTGATTGCTCTCTCATATGTGCCTTGACCATGGACCTTCAGCATACCAAGTAACCCCTTGCTTGAGGTGAGCCTTGCTCAAACCAAATGAGCCCACACTCAAGCTGACGAACTCGGGTCTCAAATCTGGGCCGCCACATCCCAGTTCGATGCTCTATCCACTGCGCCACCGCCTGGTCAGGCTTGTGCATTGGATTTTAAGAAAAGAAAGACATTGCATCAACATTTGAATCTGCTGAGATCAACAGGAATCAAGGTTCCAGGGTGTTCACAGTATATTCCAGTTCCTTATAATTTGCACATTGCTCAGCCTCTCATAATCTCCTTATCCATAATCTTGATTAAATGTTGAGAGCATGGTATCAAGGCTATTTCATATCAACTAAATAATTACCTAACACTTCACCTCCTTACAAAATGAGATATTACTAAAAGAATTCACAAGGAAAAATAGGCATCAATAGCTGGAATGCACCACAGTTCAGAATCACAGAATCACTTTAGCCTCAGTGACACATTCTCTGACATATGATGTTTCTCCTTCATAAAAGTCATGCTAGAAAGATTTTATAGCTCTTCAAGAAAAGTTATGACATTTACTATCATGAAGCAGTTTATATCAGAACCCTACTCAACTATGGGTACGTAATTTATGATTGAGTTAAAATAAAAATTATACCACAGACCTTAATTAACATCCATCCATCTATCCATCCATCATTCAATCAATGAAAACTTCCAGAATACTGAGTCAGACAGACACTATGCCAGGCACCGAAAACAGAACAATGGTCATGATAAACCTATTCCCCTACTTCAGAGAGTTAATAGTCCAACAGATGAAGGCAGATATTAAATGGAAAAAAATTATTCCATCTATATTAATAAGGAGTTCTTTCACTATATTATACTCCATTATTATGATACCATGTGAGAAGATTTATGTAGTAAACCAGATAATTGAGTCTCAAAATACTTGTGGATACAGACATTTGAGAGGAATTGGAATTGTTTTTAGAAAGCATATTCTAGATGCAAAGGTAACTTGAAATCATGCTTTATGAAGAACAATGAAAAGAATGGAGATGATTGATAATTAGAGAAGACAGACATTTTAGTAATTAGGCCGTTAAAGGTTGAGATGCAGCAAAGGAAGATGACCTGGTTGGTAGAGTTTAAGGAGATTAAGAGAACACTGGGTAAAAGGCCGATTCCATCTCAAAAGAAGAATTTTTTATATGTGGATTGTATCAAGATTGAATGGGCTTCCAAAGAAACAGTGAGATTTCCATTAGTGTATTTGTCTCAACACATGTTTTCCCACCTCTTTGTAAGGCTATTATAAAAAGTTTTATCTAAAAAATGCGTACTTAGACTCTAGAGTATAAAGATGCTCCCAGACCTGAAATTCTATAAATCATACCTTACACACTTTAAAGTCCCAGAGAATATAGAGAATATAAAAAATAAAAACACCTGGTGTAGAGGGTATTATATTAAGTGAGACACTTGAAACCATGTCAATACAATAAATTAAAAAATATTTTTAAAAGAATAAAAACACCTAAACTTTCATTTTAAAACATGTTTGCTATTCCTTAATTATAATGCCAAATTTCTATTATTTTCTTGTAATTAGCAGCCCAATCATATGGTTTATGTATTATAGTATGAGAATACATTTTATATCTTGAATTAAGCCCGTATAAACTCACTTTTTTTTTTTTTTCGCACTTTTCTGAAGCTGGAAACAGGGAGAGACAGTCAGACAGACTCCCGCATGCGCCCGACCGGGATCCACCCGGCACGCCCACCAGGGGCGAAGCTCTGCCCACCAGGGGGTGATGCTCTGCCCCTCCGGGGTGTCGCTCTGCCGCAACCAGAGCCACTCTAGCACCTGGGGCAGAGGCCAAGGAGCCATCCCCAGCGCCCGGGCCATCTTTGCTCCAGTGGAGCCTTGGCTGCGGGAGGGGAAGGGAATAAACTCACTTTTAACACAAAATTATGTTACTATTTTGACCGTTATTGTTTTAAAAAAAGAAAAGCTTTTTTGAAGGCTGAACCTATGGAAGGAAGGCCTGGCCTCTTCCCCTGAGAAACTACACAGTCACTATCACTCAAATAATGTCTGAAACTTCTGTTTAGGAATGAAGAGCCTTAAGCAGATTTTTTGAGCAGCTTCAGTTGTAGTAAATTAATATCCTATGAGGCATATGTTTTGAAATAGCCAAAAATCATTCAAAGTAACTTCTAAGAAATAATATTAGGATACCAGATTAATAAATTATAACTAATTTTCCCAGCTAAATTTCATTTCTTCTTTTTTTATAAAAAGGTGCAAGCAATTCTCATCCTAAAGCTATATTTTTGCCCCTCTGAAGAAAAATGTCCTTGTCTTTCTATACAATATAATCCAAATGTTTTGTTAGTACTTCATTTCATAAACTGTTTAACTTTTTCTCATGTAGAGGATGTATGTAAATCACCCAAGTGTCTGTAAAAACTAGTGAAGATTCACCACATCTCAACAGATCCTGGGAAAATCTATTTCATAAAAGCTAGTTCCTGTAATTACGATGTTAGCCATGATGAGAAACTCTCTGTCATCTTATTCCAACTCACTCTTTGTTCTCATCCCAGTACTTTCCTGACAACAGAATTTCCAATCTTGAATATGTAAATGTAAAACCCAGACTCATTATTAATTGTTCATGGCTCACGAGTTAACTCGTGTTTGCACTTGCATTAGCTATTTCAATTTCTGAAACTCAGGGTATTATAGGATTATTGTATTTGTGACTCTTCGCCCTGAGGGTCGAAGTTTGCAAAACAGCCACCGTTCTATGTTCTCATGAGGACTCCTTTTCTTCCCACTCCTCCAGGCGGGAGACTGCAAAATCCAAGGAACAGTAAACAAAAACAATCACAGTGTCCAGCTGTCTAAACTTGGACTATCTTCTAACTGCTTGCAGTTTGAATATACATATCAAGGATATTGTAAAATCCTTCTTCATCATCTTCAATCCAACTAGAATGTGTGAAGTGTGTGTTTCAAAAGGAAAGTGCAGCAAAACCAGATATATTTGCAAAACATGTTGTGTACCATTACATGTAGGTGATTGCTATACAGTATACCACACCTAAAAAATTACTAAAATATATAATATGTATAAAATATGATATGTAGAAGATATGTACAAAGTTTCATTTAAACTCATTATGTATAAATAAAATATACTGCAGTTTATTTAAATTGTTTCACTTTCATACTCAATTATGAAAAAACAGCTGGTGACATGAGATAACTTCTGCGTAAAATTGTCGGTCAACAATGTGTTAACTAGCTGATTTTAGGCTAATGACAATCTTTGAGGTTCTTCTCAGTAGGGATGTATTAATAATTAATATGAAGGTTTATTGTGATATATAAATAGAATGTGTATATAAAGCCCTAGCATAGGCATTGGTTCATGAAATTTAATAAAGGGAAGAAATTAGTGTTAATTTTTCATCATTATTCAACTCTTACATGTTGAAGACTATTTCTCTAATAATTTATTAAGTTACAGTTGAATTAGTCATAGAAAACCTCTAACTTTTCTAATTATTCTTTACAACACTGGCTCCTATCCAAGTGACCTTACTCCCTTCAAAATGGTCAGGTATTGTTGAGAAGTATGAGAATATTTGTGTTTAAAAAGATGAAAATACTAAAATGTTGAGGTTGCTGGTTCAAAACCCTGGGCTTACCTGGTCAAGGCACATATGGGAGTTAATGCTTCCTGCTTCTTCCTCCCCTTTTCTTTATCACTCTCTGTCTCTTTCTCTCTCTCTCTAAAAAAAAAAAAGAATAAAAAAATAAAGTTATGAAGCCCTGGCTGGTTTGCTCAATGGTAGAGTGTTGCCCAGCATGTGGATGCCACAAGTTCAATTCCCAGTCAGAGTACACAAGAGAAGCACCCATCTGATTTTCCACCCCCCCTTTCACTTCTCTTTCTCTCTCTCTCTCTCTCTCTCTCTCTCTCTCTCTCTCTCTCTTTCTCTCTCTCCCCCTATTCATCTTCTCCTCTTGCAGCCATGGCTTGATTGGAGGGAGTTGGCCCCAGGCACTGAGAATGGCTCCATGGCCTCTGCCTCAGGCACTAACAGGAACTCAGTTGCCGAGCAACAGAACAATGCCCCATACGGGCAGAGCATCACCGACCAGTGGGCTTGCTGAGTGGATCCTGGTTAGAGTGCATGCAGGAGTCTCTCTCTGTCTCCCCTCCTCTCACTGGATAAAAAAAAAAAAGATAAAAATATAATCTTCAGCAGATGAATAAACTATGCTTATCTATTAAAAAGAATAAAACTTAAATCCAAGAATTAAAAGAATATATAATTTCACAATCAATACTAATTTTATTCTTTCTGAATACGATCACTGAGTTCTGAAGATAGCCTTCTTAATAGGGAAGGGTGCAGTTAACGTGGTGCCAGACCCTTCAGATATCCCGTCCTTCAATCCTAGGGGGAACAATTTTTCTTCAGGATCTTAACCCTTATGATTCTGACTCTCCTCAAATAAATATTGAGGCTAAGTATTAGAGCTATAGAAATGTTTACCTGAAACCTATGTAATCTTATTGATCAATGTCACCCTGTTAAATTTAATTTTCTAAATAAAATGTTTTTTAAAAAACCTTTAATATATGCTTGCCTTTTTAAACTTCAATTGGCTCCAACAAATTTTTTGTCCATCTTTGCTAGGAGTCTAAATGTAGGAGAAACTAACATGTGTATTTTTGGTTATTATTTTTTCCATAGCTTTCTTGTTGGACACCTCAATCCTATATCTTAAAGGGCTGCTCCTCTAAGGACTTAGAGTTAACACTCATACTGGAACATAGTAGGTGTTCAACAAGTATCTATTGAGGAGGGTAGGGGATAAGACTTGAGACCAGGAAACCAAACTGCTGGATGTTCAATATGCATTTGTTGTAATATGCTGATACAAATGAGGCCAATAGTGATATTAATAAATACAGAAATACTATGACAGTGATAATGATGACTGTATATGTAACATCTATCAAAGGCTTAGTAGGCATCAAATCCAATGCTGTGCACTTTATTGCCTTGTTTAATTTCACAAGAGACCTATAAAGAAGATACTTATATCATTACATTTTACAGAAAAGAAGACCAATCTTGAAGAGGTTTTTTTTTTTAATTGTTCTTTTTTTTGTGACAGGGACAGTTAGAGACAGAGAAAGGAATAGATAGGGACAGATAGATAGGAAGGGAGAAAGATGAGAAGCATCAATTCTTTGTTGTGGCACCTTAGTTGTTAATTGATTGCTTTCCCATATGTTCCTTGACCGGATGGCTACAGCAGAAGAACTGACCCCTAGCTCAAGTCAGCGACCTTGGGCTCAAGCTGGTGAGCCTTGCTCAAACCAGATGAGCCCGCACTCAAGCTGGCGACCTCAGAGTTTTGAACCTGAGTCCTCCATATCCCAGTCTGATGCTCTATCCATTGTGCCACCACCTCGTCAGGCTTGAGGAAGTTTTTTAAAATGTGTCTCATCACTCCTGTAGGATACTTCCCCAAAATGTATACTCAAAGAAAAGAAAATATAATTTTATGAACATATATCCACTTCTGCAACTCTTAAATTTCCAAAAGTCACCATCTTTTGGGGTGAAGCACAAAGTATCATCCAACAACCAGATTACCTGATCCACTCCTACTTGTCTACTTCCCACACCCACAAGAATGGGTTCCATTTTCTAATCTAAACACCCCTTCATCTTTCATTAACAAGAAAACCAGAGGCTCCTGTGCATATCAAAGGATGCAAATGGACCAAGATCTGCTGAAAAATAAAACTGCATCACTTATTGGTCTTTGGGGAGAAGGAAGAAAGAATGCAATTTAGACTCTAGAGAAGACATTTTTAATGACATTATTTTAATGGACTAAAAAAATGTATTTCCAGAGGAGACAAGATGGCGCTGGAGTAGGGGACGTACCAACATCTACCTCCCAGAACCAAAGTGGATTACAAACTAATTTTATGAACTATCATCTGGAAAAACCAACTTTGGACTAAACTAAGAGGACTCTTCAACCAAGGAACACTGAAGAAGCCACACTAAGACTGGTAGGAAAAGTGGAAACGCGGAAATGCGGAGAGGGCTGCCCAGCTCCCTGGAGCGAACGGCAGCAGGGAAAGACTCGCGTGGTGGGAAGTGAGTTTAGCAGAGGGGAAAGGGTCCTGAGCCCCAGGAACAAAGCCCCAGCCTGCAGACCCAGAGCCCAGAAGAGGCGTAAGGTCAGTATTTAGCTGGAAACAAGTCAGGATACTGTTTGTGAGAAAGAGTCTGATTTCTCAGACCCAGGATCCTTCTTAAAGGGACTGCGCAGAACATCTCTCTCACAACCACTCACCTGGGGCTCCTGGGGATGGGGGGAGAGAGGAGAGGACCAGAGTAACAGGAAGAGAGTGTAATCTAGGAGGCACAGGGAGAAACATTTTGGGAGATGGCCAGCCTAACCCCTGGGACGAGTCACTCCCCAAAGCTGAAGTGAATATTTCCCCCGGAAACAGCAATACCAGCAAAGGGAAGCAGGAGAGCAACCAAACAAGCTCCCCCGTGGCATTCAGAGCAGAGTCGCATAGAAAGAGGGAGCTTTGGGGTCTACAGTAGTGAGTCTTCGGGTTCGAGCTGCAACGCCCCCACCCACGCAGCTGAGGGCATGCCGGAGGGCAGGCAGCAGCAGGAGACAAAAGCACGGTTCTTCTGGCAGGGGAGGAAGCCAGCTGGCCACCACTGGGCTCAGGTGTGAGCTCAATCTTGCCCGGCTGGGGAGAAGGGGGCGTGCAAAAGCAGTCAAGCTCAGCTGCCGGCAGCCTGTAATCCAGCCTGCGGGAGAAGGGCGGGAACCCCGGAAAGGGTGGAGACCAGCCCCCGAGCAAGGGCACAGGAGCACAGCCTTGCCCCGCCTGTGCAACCCAGGCTTGGGTCTGACTTGGTGGCCAGCACCTCCCGCGGGGGTGGAGCCAAAAATCCAGAAGAGGCGGAGTTCCACTACTGAGCTGAGCTTGGGAATGCAGTCCCGCCTGGCGGTAGAGCCAAGGCTAGCAGCCGTTCCTCGAGTGGGCTCCTCCTGCAAGGTCAGGGTGAAAGCCTGGAAACAGGTGGAGACCCGCAGCTGAGCAAAGGTGCTCACCAGTGCCTTCAGGACTGAGCATAACATCACACATGGGGACGGGGCAAAAGCCAAGGCCACCAATGCTTGTGCACCCAAGCACGTGATCACAGCCACTCCTGTGAAGAGAAAATGCGGAGGCAGAGAAATACAACACAAATAAACGAAGAGAAATCCCCAGAAAAGGACCTAAGTGAATCAGATATAACCAAATTACCAGATGCAGAGTTTAAAATAACGATTGTTAGGATGCTCAAAGATATTAGAACAACCATAGATGGCCATTACAAAAACCTAAATAAAGAGATAACAAATATAAAAAAGGACATTGAAATAATAAAAAAGAATCAGTCAGAAATGAAAAATACAATACCTGAAATAAAGAATACAATGGAAGGAATTAAAAGCAGGATGGATGAAGCAGAGAATCGAAACAGTGAGTTAGAGGACATGATAAATAAAGGCATGGAAGCAGAGCAGAAAAAAGAAAAGAGACACAAAAAGTCTGAGGAAACTCTAAGAGAGCTCTGTGACAACATGAAGAGAAATAACATCCGCATCATAGGGGTTCCTGAAGAAGAAGAGAAAGAACAAGGGATAGAGACTTTGTTCAAACATATTATAGTGGAAAACTTCTTCCAATTAAGGCAGGAAAACATTTCACATGTTCAGGAAGCACAGAGAACTCCATTAAGGAGAAACCCAAAGAAACCAACACCAAGACACATCATAATTAAAATACCAAAGCTAAATGATAAAGAGAAAATATTAAAAGCTGCTAGAGAAAAAAAAGACTATCACCTACAAAGGAGCCCCCATAAGGATGACTTCTGACTTCTCAACAGAAACACTTGAGGCCAGAAGGGAATGGCAAGAAATATTCAAAGTAATGCAAAACAAGAACCTACAACCAAGACTACTTTATCCAGCAAAGTTATCATTTAAAATTAAAGGAGAAATAAAAAGCTTTACAGACAAAAAAAAACCTCAAGGAATTCACTGCAACCAAACCAAGGCTGCAAGAAATGCTAAGGGACCTGTTGTAAACAGATCAAAGGAAAAAAAGAATATAGCAAAAGTTTTAAAGAAAAAAAATGGCAATAAACAATTACATATCAGTAATAACCTTAAATGTTAATGGATTAAATGATCCGATCAAGAGAAATAGGGTAGCTGCGTGGATAAGAAAACAGGACCCATACATATGCTGTCTAAAAGAGACACACCTTAAATCAAAAGATGCACACAGACTGAAGATAAAAGGATGGAAAAAAATATTTCATGCAAATGGAAATGAAAAAAAAGCTGGGGTAGCAATACTTATATCAGACAAAATGGACTTTAAAACAAAGACCATAGTTAGAGATTAAGAAGGTCACTATATAATGATAAAGGGAGCAACCCAAAGGAAGATATAACCATTATAAATATCTATGCACCTAATATAGGAGCTCCTAAATATATAAAGCAGACTTTGATGGACTTAAAGGGTGAGATCAACAGCAATACTATAATAGTAGGGGATTTCAATACCCCATTAACATCATTAGATAGATCCTCAAGAAAGAAAATTAACAAAGAAACAGCAGACTTAAAGGACATATTAGATCAACTCGATTTAATAGATATCTTCAGAACCTTTTACCCTAAAACAGCAGAATATACATTCTTTTCAAGCGCTCATGGTACATTCTCTAGAATAGACCACATGTTAGGGCACAAAAGCGGTCTCAACAAATTTAAGAAGATTGAAATCATATCGAGCACTTTCTCTGATCACAATGGCATTAAACGAGAAATCGACCACAATAGAAAAATTGAAAAACATTCAAACACTTGGAAACTAAATAGCACGTTATTAAATAATGAATGGGTTAACATTGAGATCAAAGAAGAAATTAAAAAATTCCTAGAAACAAATGATAATGAGTATACATCAACTCAAAATTTATGGGACACAGCAAAAGCAGTCCTGAGAGGGAAGTTTATAGCATTACAGGCATACCTCAAGAAGCTAGAAAAAGGCCCTGGCCTGTTGGCTCAGCGGTAGAGCGTCGGCCTAGCGTGCGGAGGACCCGGGTTCGATTCCTGGCCAGGGCACACAGGAGAAGCGCCCATTTGCTTCTCCACCCCTCCGCCGCGCTTTCCTCTCTGTCTCTCTCTTCCCCTCCCGCAGCCAAGGCTCCATTGGAGCAAACATGGCCCGGGCGCTGGGGATGGCTCTGTGGCCTCTGCCTCAGGCGCTAGAGTGGCTCTGGTCGCAACATGGCGACGCCCAGGATGGGCAGAGCATCGCCCCCTGGTGGGCAGAGCGTAGCCCCTGGTGGGCGTGCCGGGTAGGATCCCGTACCCGGTCGGGCGCATGCGGGAGTCTGTCTGACTGTCTCTCCCTGTTTCCAGCTTCAGAAAAATACAAAAAAAAAAAAAAAAAAAGAAGCTAGAAAAAGCTCAAATAAACAACTTAACCCAGCATCTAAAAGAACTAGAAAAAGAACAGGAAGTAAAGCTCAGAGCTAGTAGAAGGAAGGAAATAATAAAGATCAGAGCAGAAATAAATGACATAGAGGCTAAAGAAACAATACAGAGGATCAATGAAACCAGTAGCTGGTTCTTTGAAAAGGTAAACAAGATCGATAAACCTTTAACGAGACTCACCAAGAAAAAAAGAGAGAGGACTCAAATAAATAAAATTAAAAACAAGAGTGGAGAAAAAACAACTGACACAAGAGAAATACAAAATATTGTAAGAAAATACTATGAAGAACTGTATGCCAAAAAACTAGACAACCTAGATGAAATGGACAAATTCCTTGAATCATGTAATCTTCCAAAAATCAATCTGGAAGAATCAGAAAATGTAAACAGACCAATTACAACAAATGAGATTGAAACAGCTATCAAAAAACTCCCAAAAAAGAAAAGTCCTGGGCCTGATGGCTTCACAAGTGAATTCTACCAAATATTCAAACAAGAACTAACTCCTATCCTTCTCAAGCTATTTCCAAAAATTCAAGAGGAAGGAAGACTTCCAAGCTCCTTTTATGAGGCGAGCATAATTCTGATTCCAAAACCAGCAAAGACAACACAAAGAAAGAAAATTATAGGCCAATATCCCTGATGAACTTAGATGCAAAAATCCTCAACAAAATATTAGCAAACCGAATCCAGCAATATATGAAAAAAATCATATACCATGATCAAGTGGAATTCATTCTTGGGAGGCAAGGCTGGTACAATATTTGCAAATCAATCAATGTGATTCATCATATAAACAAAAGAAAGGAGAAAAACCACATGATAATTTCAATAGATGCAGAAAAAGCATTTGATAAAATCCAGCACCCATTCATGATCAAAACTCTCAGCAAAGTGGGAATACAGGGAACATACCTCAACATGATAAAGTCCATCTATGACAAACCCACAGCCAACATCATACTCAATGGGCAAAAATTAAAAGCAATCCCCTTTAGATCAGGAACAAGGCAGGGGTGCCCCCTTTCACCACTCTTATTCAACATAGTTCTGGAAGTCCTAGACACACCAATCAGACAAGAAAAAGAAATAAAAGGCATCCGAATTGGAAAAGAAGAAGTAAAACTATCATTATTTGCAGATGATATGATATTGTGTATAGAAAACCCTAAAGTTTCAGTCAAAAAATTACTAGACCTGATAAATGAATTTGGCAAGGTGGCAGGATATAAAATCAATACTCAAAAATCAGAGGCATTTTTATACACTAATAATGAACTGTCAGAAAGAGAAATTAAGGAATCAATCCCCTTTACCATTGCAACCAAAAAAATAAAGTACCTAGGAATAAATCTAACCAAGGAGATTAAAGACTTGTACTCGGAAAATTACAAAACATTGATAAAAGAAATCAGGGAAGATACGAATAAGTGGAAGCATATACTGTGCTCATGGTTAGGAAGAAGAAACATCATTAAAATGTCTATATTACCCAAAGCAATTTATAAATTCAATGAAATAACTATTAAAATACCAATGACTTACTTCAAAGATATAGAACACATATTCCAAAAATTTATATGGAACCAAAAGAGAACAGGAATAGCCTCAGCAATCTTGAAAAGAAAGAATAAAGCAGGAGGTATCACACTTCCAGATATCAAGTTATATTATAAGGCCATTGTACTCAAAACAGCATGGTACTGGCATAAGAACAGGCACATAGATCAATGGAACAAAACAGAGAACCCAGAAATAAACACACAGCTCTATGGACAACTGATATTTGACAAAGGAGGTAAGAAAATACAATGGAGTAAAGACAGCCTCTTCAACAAAGGGTGTTGGGAAAATTGGACAGCTACCTGCAAAAAAATGAAACTAGACCACCAACTTACACCACTCACAAAAATAAACTCAAAATGGATAAAAGACTTAAATGTAAGCCGTGAAACCATAAGCATCTTAGAAGAAAACATAGGCAATAAGCTCTCTGACATCTCTCGCAGCAATATATTACATTTGCTGATTTGTCTCCACAGGCAAGTGAAATAAAAGACAGGATAAACAAATGGGACTTTATCAAACTAAAAAGCTTCTGCACAGCTAAAGACAATAAGAAAAGAATAAAAAGACAAACTACACAATGGGAGAATATATCTGACAATGCGTCTGATAAGGGGTTAATAACCAAAATTTATAAAGAACTTGTAAAGCTTAATACCAGGAAGACAAATAATCCAATCCAAAAATGGGCAAAAGAAATGAATAGACACTTCTCCAAAGAGGACACACAGATGGCCAATAGGCATATGAAAAAATGTTCAACATCACTAATGATTAGAGAAATGCAAATTAAAACCACAATGAGATATCATCTCACACCAGTCAGAATGGTGCTCATCAATAAAACAACACAGAATAAGTGCTGGTGAGGATGTGGAGAAAAGGGAACCCTCCTGCACTGCTGGTGGGAATGCAGACTGGTGCATCCACTGTGGAAAACAGTATGAAGATTCCTCAAGAAATTAAAAATCGAACTGCCTTTTGACCCAGCTATACCACTGTTAGGAATATACCCCAAGAACACCATAGCACTGTTTGAAAAGAAGAAATGCACCCCCATGTTTATGGCAGCATTGTTCACAATAGCAAAGATCTGAAAACAGCCCAAGTGTCCATCAGAGGACGAGTGGATTAAAAAGCTTTGGTATATATATACTATGGAATACTACTCAGCCATAAGAAATGATGACATAGGATCTTTTACAACAACATGGATGGACCTTGATAACATTATACTGAGAGAAAGAAGTAAATCAGGAAAAACTAAGAACTATATGATTCCATACATTGGTGGGACATAAAGATGAGACTCAGAGACATGGACAACAGTGTTGGGGTTACAGGCTTGGGGGAGGAGAGGGAGGAGGTTGGGGGAGGGGAGGGGCACAGTGATCATGGCTTTTCAGCATTTACCCTCTTCCCCCCTTAATCTATAGACAGACAGCAAATATTTACTTATGGTGTTTCCACTATAAAGACTGCTGTCTTAGGGACAAATGCTGATGAACTATTTCAGCAGTTCCTCCTTCTTCAAAGACTTATATGTCAACATAGAGCTCCATGTTTCATAGGACATACTCAAGCTCACTCCATGCTCCCTGGAGCTTTAACAGAAGGGAATGCCCTTTTTTTCTCTCTCTCTTTTTTTTTGTTGTATTTTTTCTTTTCTTTATTTATTTTTTGTATTTTTCTGAAGATGGAAATGGGGAGGCAGTCAGACAGACTCCCGCATGCGCCTGACCGGGATCCGCCTGGCATGCCTACCGGGGGGGGAATGCTCTGCCCATCTGGGGTGTTGCTCTGTTGCAACCAGAGCCATTCTAGTGCCTGAGGCAGGGGCCATGGGGCCATCCTTAGTGCCCAGGGTAGCTTTGCTCTGGTGGAGCCTTGGCTGTGGGAGGGGAAGAGAGAGACAGAGAGGAAGGAGAGGGGGAGGGGTGGAGAAGTAGATGGGTGTTTCTTCTGTGTGCTCTGACTGGGAATCGAACCCAGGAATCCTGCACACCAGGCCAATGCTCTACCACTGAGCCAACCAGTCAGGGCCTAGGAATGCCCTTGTTGATCAAGCTACCCAAAAGAAAATTATATGGAGCAACCATGACAGACCGAGCAAGTCAGTCTCATACTATTCATCACCAGAATGCTGCAGCCCGGTGTAAACAGTTTCAACTTTCTCGGGAAGCAGCATGGCAGATTGGGAAATCCTGTCCAAGGGGTCCTATACTGCCCCTTCATTTGGAATTAATCCTCAAGGACCCCTACCAGGACAACTTTGGCAGATGGATGTTACTCATATACCTTCACTTGGCAAACAGTCGTATGTCCACATTACAGTGGATACATATTCTGGATCTGTAATAACCTCTGTCAGAACAGGAGAGGCTGCTAAGCATGTTATAGCTCATTGTCTTTATGCATTGTTCTATTATTGGATTTCCTAAACTGGCTAAACTGAAAATGCTCCTGCATATGGAGCAAAAGCATTTACTGTATTTGGTCATGCTTACAATCTTTAAAGTTAAGGTATTATTAAAGTGTACTCAGCAAACATTTTAAGGTCAATTAAAAAAAATTTTTAAAGGGGGTAGTCATATCCTGGAACTCCAATGGGTCTACCATATCATGCTTCTTACTTAAAAAAAAAAAATTTACATTTCTTTTCAATGCTGATGAACAGGAGACACCAAATCTTTTTCGCCTGCAAACTACTACCTTCTTTGTTAGATCCAGCTAATAACACTGTTTTGTCTTTTTCCAAATAGCTCCAGATATATGGAAAAGATTTATATAGGCGGATGGGAATCCTCAAACCACTCAGCGAGATCTTCTGAGCATGGCTTTTAAGATACCTAGAGGCAGGCCTGACCTGTGGTGGCGCAGTGGATAAAGCGTCAACCTGGAAATGCTGAGGTTGCCGGTTCGAAACCCGGGGCTTGCCTGGTCAAGGCACATATGGGAGTTGATGCTTCCAGCTCCTCCCCACCTTCTCTCTCTGTCTCTCTCTGTCTCTGTCTCTCTCTCTCTCCCTTTCTCTCTCCTCTCTAAAATGAATAAATAAATAAAAAATTAAAAAAAAAAAAGATACCTAGAGGCAGAAGAAGCCCAATGGAGATCAGGGGAACTACCACCTTTTAGGATACACCCTTAAAGGCTCCAACGCCCCAAAGGGGTCTCATAGGATGCCATCTGGGTCCTGCTTCAATAGTGGAAAGGAAGATCATTGAGCTAAAGCCTGCCAGGCTTACATGCCTCTGCTGTGATGAAACAGGGACACTGGAAGGTAGGCTTCCCCCTCGCTCCTCTAAGGGAGGGTTCAGTCTCTTCCAGCCCTGCTCCAGCCACCTATGACCTAACCTCACCCAGAATGCTGGGGTTGGCCACTGAAGGCTGAAGGTGCCCAGGGCCGTCAGCCCCAACTACGACACTGTGGACGAGCCTAGGGTATTTCTTCCAAGAAGCAGGTAAACTGATCTCATTTGCACAAGGGCCACTTAACTATGTTTTGCCTGAATAGTCAGGTTTTTTATTCTTCCCTCAAAGATCTCTGTTGTAGGTGTTGGTAGTCCTA